>NW_009941323.1:24047-59928 GCF_000696875.1 Nestor notabilis | reverse complement strand
TTTCCCTGTCATTTCTGGAGTGTTTGAGAAATATGTCTTAATAGTTCCTCCAGTTATTTTGGTGGATTCCTGTTCTTATAGCTCTTGATGCTAATTTGTTTCAGATCTGTTCTGAGAGGGGAATAAAAGAATATATCTTATTTTTTATTGGTTTCATAAATTAGTGATGTTTGATAGAAATTTTTTTTATGATATGCATTATTCTTTTAAAGGTACTCAGCGTTGGAGAGGGTACAATACATACAGAATTATTTTTTGTTTATGATCTTTATAATTATGAAAACAGGTGCTCATAGGATACTTTTAAAAATTCATGGTAATTTGAAGCCAACTCTTGCAGTTTGCTTACATATATATGTAAGTGTATATATGCTTGCAGTATAAATGAAATAAGGGAGAAGAATTTTGTATTAGAAGAAAATGACACATGTGAAGGAGAGGACTGGAGTGGACATTCACTGCTCCAGATAAGTTCAGATCTAGTTTGCTTGCTTATAGCAGATGGCACTGGCATATCTCTTCTAATATGTTACTTCTTGGAGTTGTTAATTTGAAGTTAACTTTGTGTGTGCTCCTCGTGTCATGGTAGCAGCTCCTAGGCTTTTGGTCTTGTGAGTTCTTCGCATTTTTTAGGAGTTTTATCTGCTTTTACTGTAAATCATGTTGAAACTTTGTGCACAAGTGGATGTAACTTAGAGGTGTAACTTTTGTAGTTTTCTTTCAAGCATGAATTCTAACTAAACATCAGGGTTATGTGAAAGTACTTGAACTGTCATAAAAGTCTTAACACATCTCTCTCTTGTTGCAGGGTTTCTTTGTAATTGCTGCCATGGGAAGATACTTGACTATGCTGTTGCTGCTGATGCTGCTGGTGCAGCATTTTGGAAACTGTGAAGTAAATCAAAGGCTGCATCATGCTCCACCAATGCAATTTACACAAGTAGAGTATAATGCCACTGTGTATGAGAATTCCGCAGCCAAGACTTATGTTGGGCATCCGGTGAAAATGGGCATTTACATTACAAATCCATTATGGGACCTAAGATACAAAATTATTTCTGGTGACAGTGAGAACTTGTTCAAAGCTGAAGAATACGTTCTTGGCAACTTTTGCTTTTTGAGAATACGGACCAAGGGAGGAAACACAGCTATCCTTAACAGAGAGGTAAAAGACCATTACATGCTGACTGTTAAAGCAGTTGAAAAAAACACAAATGCTGAAACACGCACAAAGGTCAGGATACAGATACTGGATACAAATGACTTGCGGCCTTTGTTTTCTCCGACATCTTACAGTGTTTCTTTGCCTGAAAACTCAGCAATAAGGACCAGCATCGCAAGAGTCAGTGCAACAGACGCAGATATAGGAACAAATGGAGAGTTTTACTATAGCTTTAAAGAAAGAACTGATGTGTTTGCTATACACCCAACTAGTGGAGTGGTAGTTTTAACTGGTAGACTTGACTACTCAGACACTAAGCGTTATGAGATGGAAATTCTTGCAGTGGACCGTGGACTGAAGCTGTATGGTAGCAGTGGCATAAGCAGTATGGCAAAACTCACTGTTTATGTAGAGCAAGCAAATGAATATGCCCCTGTTATTACAGCTGTTACGTTGACTCCATCAGAATCGGACAGAGACCCAGCTTATGCAATTGTAACTGTAGAGGACAATGATCAGGGTTCTAATGGGGAAATAGCATCATTAAATATTGTTGCAGGTGATCCACTTCAACAGTTCAAAACAGTGAGGTCTCTTCCAGGAGGTAAAGAATACAGAATAAAAGCCACTGGTCACATCGACTGGGAGAGCCACCCTTTTGGATACAACCTTACCCTTCAAGCTAAAGATAAAGGAAATCCCCCGCAGTTTTCTTCTGTAAAAGTTGTTCATGTAATATCACCACAGTTCAAGTCTGGTCCTGTCAGATTTGAAAAAGAGATATACAGAGCTGAAATAAGTGAATTTGCCCCTCCAAATACACCTATGATAATGGTGAAAGCTCTGCCTAGTTACCCACACTTAAAATACATTTTTAAAAATACACCAGCCAAAATAAAATTCAATTTAAATGCTCACACTGGTCTTATTACCACTTCAGAACCTATAAAAGCACAATATGCGTCCCATTTTGAACTTGAAGTTGCAACAAGTGACAGAAGAGCATCTGCAAAAGTATTAATTAAGGTACTAGGCATGAACAGCAATCCTCCTGAATTTACTCAGACATCCTATAAAGCCTCCTTTGATGAAAATGTGCCAGTAGGTACGAGTGTCATGAGAGTAAGCGCAAAAGACCCTGATGAAGGGGAAAATGGGTATGTGACCTATAGCATCGCAAACCTAAATCCTTTGCCATTTGTGATTAACCATTTCAGTGGGATTATTAGTACTTCAGAAGACTTGGATTATGAATTGATGCCAAGGGTTTACAATTTACGGATTCGAGCTTCTGATTGGGGTGTACCTTATCGTCGAGAAGTTGAAGTTCCTGTTACTATTATTTTAAATAACCTGAATGACAATATACCTCTGTTTGAGAAAATAAATTGTGAGGGAACAATCCCTAGGGATCTTGGTGTTGGAGAACAAATAACAACTGTATCTGCTATTGATGCTGATGAGCTCCAGTTGGTGAGATACCAAATTGAATCTGGAAATGAACTGGATTTATTTAGCCTAAATCCAAATTCTGGAGTACTTTCACTCAAACAATCGCTAATAGATGGCTTAGGTGCTAAAATATCTTTTCACAGTTTGAAAATTACAGCCACAGATGGAGAAAACTTTGCAAAACCATTGTATATCAACATAACTGTAGCTACTACTCGCAAACCAGTCAACTTGCAATGTGAAGAAACTGGTGTTGCCAAAATGCTTGCAGAGAAACTCTTACAAGCAAATAAATTGCACAGTCGTGGAGAAGTTGAGGATGTTTTCTTTGACACTCACTCTGTGAATCTGCATGCACCACAATTTGGAAGTATTCTCCCTAGTAGCATTGAGATAAGAGAAGACCAGCCTGTGGGTTCCAGCATAATGCTTGTGAATGCTACTGATCTTGATAGTGGCTTCAATGGAAAGCTAGTGTATGTTATTTCTGGAGGTAATGAAGATAGTAGTTTCATTGTTGATATGGAAAGAGGAGTGCTGAAAATTTTATCTCCCCTTGACCGAGAAGTGAAAGATAAATATACTCTAAATATTACTGTCTATGATCTTGGAATACCACAGAAGTCTGCCTGGCACCTTTTAGATATAAAAATTTTGGATGCTAATGACAACCCACCAGAGTTCCTGCAGGACAACTATTTTGTTGAAGTGAGTGAAAACAAAGAGCCAAACAGTGAAATAATTCAAATTGAAGCTACTGATAAGGATTTGGGGGCTAATGGAGAAGTGAAATATTCTCTTCTTACAGATACAGACAAGTTTACTATTAATGCTGTGACAGGAATTGTGAAAGTTGTAGGGATTCTGGATCGTGAAGAACAGCATGTCTATTTTTTGAAAATAGAGGCTAGGGACCAACCAACTGAAGAACGTCAATTATTTTCAACAGTTATTTTGAAAGTGTCTGTAGAAGATGTTAATGACAATCCTCCTAAGTTTATTCCTTCAAATTATCATGTGAAAATTCGAGAAGATCTTCCCGAGGGGACTATTATTACATGGCTAGAAGCCTATGATCCTGATTTAGGCCAGTCAAGTCAAGTACGATACAGTCTTTTGGACAGTGGAGATGGCACCTTTGATGTTGACAAGCTAAGTGGAGCTATACGCATTGTAGAAAGACTGGATTATGAAAAGAAACAATTTTATAACTTGACTGTACGGGCCAAGGACAAAGGAAAACCCATTTCATTGTCCTCTACGTGTTATGTTGAGGTTGAGATAGTTGATGTGAATGAAAACTTGCACACTCCACGGTTCTCTATATTCGCAGATAAAGGCTTTATAAAAGAAGATGCCCCTGTTGGCTCCTCAGTAATGACAGTATCTGCTTATGATGAAGATTCAGGACGAGATGGGGAGATCAGATATTCCATCAGAGATGGATCTGGTATGGGAGTTTTTCGAATAGATGAAGAAAAAGGTACGGTGGCTTTCTGTTATTTTTATATTCTAAATAAAATTGTATGCCAGCAGAAAGAGAAGTAGCACTGTCATAGTTGACATAGATGTTCTTATTAGGACAAAAAGACATCACCAATAAAGCATATCATTTTGTCTGCCAGTTTAGTGAAATTATATGTATACTTTTTTGATAAGTAGTCTTCCTCTGTTGTCCTCATTTCTATCCAGCCTACCTAAAGCTATTCTTGGATCTTAAAATCTACGTCACCTGGCAAAAATAAGAATGCTGTTTATGTAAAATGAAGGTCTGCCTTATGTGAAAACTGCTCTTTTGTGGACAGTGAGACTGTGAGGCTAAAACAGCAAACTGCTTTCTGTGGGGATTTTCATGCTTTTTAATCTTAAGTGACTTCTCTTGCTTTATTCGTGGGAGATATGCATGGGTGTGATACTGCCATACATGCTGGGTTTGGTAGTTATCTTTCAGGATTGTTATACGTGCTCATCAGTGAGTTAGTAAGCAGTGCCTCCCTCATGAAAAGACCTCTGGAAAAGAAAGCATAAATGCAGTCTTTAGAAAAAGCTCATATAAATGAAGTATACTGAACTGCTGACCTGTTTCATTAGTAATGCGTAAATTGACAAGCAACTGTGAGAATTATTCCAGTGTCATGTATTCAAAAGTAGCACAATTATGGTTTCAGTAAAATTCTAGTGCTGACTTCTAACATTTTGGTTGAGTATGTGTGTAGCTACTCATTTATTTATGTCTCTGATAGAGCATTAATACTGTGCTGCTACGTAAGTCTCTCAAATTCAGGAGGAATCTTGTGCAAAATCTGGCTGTGGGTTGCATGTAGGTAAATTATGACACATGATTGATTGTCTTACAGAAAAAACCTTGAAACTGAGAATAAAAAAATGGCAATCATATCTGACTAATCCAGAAGCCATTCGGTGTTCCGTATGCTTCTCACAATTGTGGATGTGGGCAATACAGACTCACAAGCTCTTCAAGGTTTAGGTGAACAAACTGTTACTGGCGATATTTTTTCTTCTAGAATGTCAGTTGTTAAATTATGTAGTTTGTGGCTAAAGAACCAAATTTAGACCTTGAAATGTATCATTGCTTCTCTTAGCTTTGCTTTTAACAAAGCACATAGTTAAGACTGTGGAACATACTTTCTAAAAATGGGGAATTGAGTACTTTCCAAGACTTGGTAGTTTCACTTTTAGGTTTCTGGAATGCGTGCAGACTACTCATGTATTGTTATGCCTTTCTTTTGAGATAAGTACATTTACTGTGCATTATTGTACATACTTATAGTGTCTAGTTGTATTACAGAATGAGTTTGTTTGCAATTTGTTGTCCAAATGATAAATAACAGTAATGAGAATGAAAAAGTGAAGCAATATTTTTTTTTTTACATCAGTATGTACATGTGTACCTGTTTATGTGAATGTGGAAAGGTACATGTATTTTTGTGATATTACTATTGTGGCAGAACTAGTTGTCTGCGTGTTTTGTCTCTTCACTCTTTCGGCACAAGGCTGGATTGCTTTACTGACGAATTGGTGTTAGTTTAAGTTCCTTTTAACTGCCAGGTTTACAAAGCTGGGGCAAAACCAGCTTCTATTTATTCTTGTCCAGGACAGTGGCTCTGTATTTTCGAGGTGGGGAGAGGAAATGCCTATATTTGTATCTGGTGTGTAGTGCTGGCAGTTCTTAAGGGATGAAAGTAGAGCAACTTGATCAGGAGGGAGTAGTTTTAGTTTTTAATCTTAGTGAACAAATTCCACTTAAGACACTGGAAGGATGTGTGTACATGGCAGGTGGGTTTTTTTCTGTCAAATGTTTATCTAAAGGAACAAGGAAAGAACATGGAGTATCTACAAGCTTGACAATATAGCTGCAATTTTGTCTTGACACTTCACACTCATGGCCCAGGAAGCCATTAGAATAGTTACAGATGGCGCCCTTTATATTGTGGTGTGTATGTATTTGGCAAGTTTTTCAAACTGGACTAGCCTTGATACAGGGAGAAGACTGTTAATTAGCCAATAATTTGTGGAAGAGCTTGCTAAAGAGCTCTCCTGACTTTACTCTTGACGTAAATGTCTCTCCCTGCTGTCTTTGAAAGCATCATACTACACTCCCAGTTCGAAGGTGGATGAACTGGATTTAGGAAGTTATTTGGAGTCAGCACTTAACTATTCAGTGGCTAAGAGGAATCCTTCTGTGCCTGCCTTATTAGGAATCAAGGACAACCATCACATTTGCAGAAAGACTAGATGATTGGTGATAGAAGCATCAAATAGCTAGTTCCATGCATGGATTTTTTTATTGGCTTTCAGATTATCTTTTCCATGTTACTTTAATTTTACATTTCAAAAAGTAGGAAATTGTATTAGTGTTTGATATTTGTACCTGTAATTCTGAAATTTTGACGAGAGCATTTAATACATCTTTGCCACTAACTCTTGAGTACTTTTTTCCTGGGACTTACCTTTGGCTTAGGTCAGCTGGTTTTCATAGGTTCTGTTGTCTGCAGTTCTGTCCAGCTGTTAGAAGTAAATCTATGAACAGGAAGCCCTAATGCACCCATGCTCCCAAACTCTGGAGTTGCTTTGATTACTTTGTTACCTAATTGCTCTGGAGATTTTTAAGAAGACATAGAAAAAAAAATACATAGGGGTGAATTTGGTAGTCAGTCACAGCAAAGGAGGAGAGCAAGACGGTAGAAGTCTTTAAAATAGCAATAGCTTCTTGTGGGTACTGCTGTACCTTCTTCATATTAGTGTCTGGTTGGTTGTTTTTTTTTTTTTGCAATGCAAAAAATAGGGCATACGGAGTTAACAGGTATCTGATTTTAGAGGAAATAAAGTCATTAAACTTACTTCCCAGAAAGTTATAAAGATCAAAAGTGCGACTAAAGAAAATAAATGGTGCTGATAAGATTATTTTGAGGTTCAGCCTCATGCTGTCTCCAGCTTCTAAGTTGTTAACTGGAAGCCAAGTGAGTAAAGGATGGAGATTGGAGATCATCATATAAAGATGTAAAGATTCAGAAGTATAATAGTGCATTGTGACTGTTATTCTACAGAGATTAAAATTACATAATAAATGGAGACTCTGGATGTATTAAAACAGTATAAGGGGAAAAATGTTAAAACGAGATTTCTGTGCAGTGAATTTATACAACAAACCAGTTTGTTTATCCTTTAGGTATATGTGTTCAGGAGAACTTAGAATTTAAGATAGCTTTTTATGCATGAGCTAGACTGAAGTCTGCAAATAGAGATGATCAACTGGCTATATAAATTGCCTACTAAAGCAGCTGTAAAATATTTTCCTAAAGAATTTGATAAGGAGTTGAGCAGACTGGGATGTATTAATAATGCAATGCATTGTGGTGATACAGATCCCAGTATGCCACAAAAAACCCATACACACCATCTAAATCCCATTAACACTGAGCAATAGAAGTGAGATAAATCATGTCAATACCATGCTTCTACTGCCATTTAGGAAGGCTCTAAAGAATGGTAGAAGCAATTGCTGGAGGAGAACCTAAAGGAGAAGCTATGTTGGGACCAAGGTAAACCTCTTCCTTCCTTATTCCAGCAGGCAAGCAGGGAAAAGGAGAATGTATTCCTGTTTACTTTTTGATTGTCAAAAATAAAGATAGAGCATTTCCATGAAGTATTTACACTCCTCAAAAAGTGTGAAATAGAAGACGGAATGTGTAGTATATGAAAATGGTATTAGAAAGAACTCCCATTGCTACTTTCAGTTTTACAGGTGGACAGGGCTGTTCAGTGTCACTCACTGTGCTGAAAGTGATGCTGTCATGGGAGCACCAGCATGTGGGGAGCAAATTACCACACTTTTTTGCAGCTGTAAAAATGAGAATTGTTACTGGTTTTGCTCATATCTGGGCTTCTCCAAAGAATTTTTGCCAAGCAGAGTGCTCATTTCCTTGAGATTATCAGGGCTTCTAGCTTATTACTGAGAGCTGGTTTTTATCTTCTTTCAAGGGTGTTGTCTTTTGTTTTCATTATAGTGCTCAAGTTTCAGTAGCTGAGGGAGCCAGCAGACTTTGGGAGTGTAGATGCCCTGGGTCATTTAGCCAAAGAAAGCTCTCATTGCAGCATTTATAGAAGATGGGAGCCCATCCTGGAAGCTGATGTTCAGAAACAAAGGTAGTTTCAAGAGTCATGAATTCCATGATGTCTAGTTGTGTCTAACCAGTTGTGTACTAGAGCAGTTGGATTTGCAATCCTTGTACATCCAGATACAGGGTATTACATGTAGGCCCTACGCAGTAATGCTTCCCATGATGATGATTTGTTTGAACTATTTTAGTAAACGCTGAACTTTACAAAGACATCGTTATCAGAAACTTCCCACCTAGTTAAATTTGCAAGGCTACCAGGAGGTGTTTTCTAAACTTCTGCAGTTGAAGATATTTCCTAGTACATAACCTAGTTCCAGAATGGTGTACGGGTGATGTGGCAGTATGAACTTCATGCATGATACTGTTATTACTCATGTTTAATCTAGTAATATAGTTATTTGTTACCAGGATTCTTAACTGTTCTTTCAGTAACCTGCATTTAAGTTGTTAGGCTGTGAGTGTTACAGAATAACAGTAATTCTGTTCTAAGAGTAACAACAAAGTTTAAGATGATTAAACTAATCTGCTGACTTAAAAAGACGTAAGTATGACTGCTTTATTAGAACAAAGGTCTGTCTAGCCTGATATACTGTCTCCAGTAGAGTAAGGAAGAATAAGAGCAAAGCAGACACATGATACTTTCTTCTAATACTTTCCTAGTCTATAGTTATTTTCTATTTGAGGAATTTTTGAGACACTTGTGGTTTGTAACCTTTTGTGAATTTATCTTTATTGTGTAGTCTTCCCTTGGAACCGTGTAATTGTCAAGTGTAAGTCATGCTACCATGATAAGGAAAGATAATTTGTTTTTGTAAAGAATGTTAAACCCAAACAACGAAAAAACCCTTTAAAAAAAAGTTAATAGAGGCATGTGGAAGAAAATTAATTTTATTGCACTGTCTCTCTGTGTATAAAATATCAATAAAGCTTAATGCCTAAGAGACACTATTTTTATATTACCAGAACCATTTCCAGCTGGGAAGACAGTAATTCATTAAGGAGAATTAATAGAATTTTAACTACATAAAGCAAAATACTGAATTAAACTTTTAAAAGCTACAGAGCACTGCTAACATATAATAAGCATGTTAACATTTCTTTGTAGTGTTCTTATAATTGCATTAATTAAAATGCAGGGTATGATTAACACTTATGTATAAGGGGGTTGCTTCAGGTTCTGTTTCTTCAGTGATCTTTGGCTTTTTCGCTTTTCAGATCATTCCACCTCTCACTGTTGTTGAGTTTTCATGTAAGACAGGCATTAGCAAAGATTAAATAAAGATCATCACTGGAGCAGAACACTTAAGTACCTGTTAGATAGCTGTTAAGCCAGTGGTGCTGTCTGCCAACTGGCCTGCATCTATCCTAACAACTGTTGTACATTTAGGTACCTGGGCTGCACCCAGATTGTCTGTTGGGAATTCTGTCTGCATTTCCACTCCGAACTGTGCCCTAGTGCTGTTTGGAAGAGTGGTGGCTGGCACAGGCCAGCAATGTAGAGAATAACGTTCCAGTGCCTGGGAATGTTTTCTGTCTGTTGTACTGATACAGCCATAAACCACTTGAAGGTAGGGGAGGCATTTTTTTAACCAAAATTGAGACTAGTATGATTTGGTTTTAAGTTAATAGTAGTTAAGTGGCCTTACAAATGTGGGACTTCCTTTACACTCTTCAGTGAACACTTCCATGTACTTCAGTTTTTTACCCCTTTTGTATAAAGTCATGAATATAAACAGCAGGATATACAAGAACTTACTTTCCCTCAGTTTAAATTAAAAAAAACCCACAAACGCCCAAACAACCAAAACCACTCCCGCCCCCCCAACTTGCTAATAATGACAATTTTTTTTTTACTACGTATCTTCCAAACAAGCTGCTGTCAAAGCCATGTGGTTACTGTGCTGTGTTTTTTCTGAGTTCTTGCAGAACTGTCAGATAGGTTATAGGTTACTGAAAACTGTCAACAGAAAAAAATGAGGAAATATTTTTGTAAAAAAGCTGTTAAACATTAAAATTGTCATTGATTAGGTGATGTTGATAGTCAGGAAAGAATATTCCTGGTGGATTTGATATGATAGGCTATGAGGAGGAGATGATCTAAGATTTAGTCAGTTTGTTTACAGAAGTTGTGACAATGATGTTTCTTGTTTAGCTACTGTCCACAGGTAAAGTCTCATTGGCACACAGGTCTTGCAGTTAAAATTCCAGTGTATTTTTATCAGTTAAAAATGAGTAAATGGGAAGACCAACCCTCTCCTGTGAGTGTCTTTCCACAGTGTTTTCTCCTTGCAAAGCACAGTAGTTCTTACCACTACTTTTGGAGAGAGAGCTGGATTAGGAGGTGCTCTATTTTTGTATAGTAGTAACTGGTTGCCACTTTTTGTACCACAAGTTCTTTTCCTAGTTAGTTTGGGTACAGACACAAGTGAAGCTTGGAACATAGACTAATTTCCCAGGTATCTAATTAGCTTTTCAGGCAAGTTTTTTTTCATGCTACACTGAATTCTGTACTGCTGCATTACATTGTACTGAAGTTAATTATTTGCCAATATAGAAGCTAACTTTCTTCACTAGCTGAGGTATAAATGTGCTAGGGTAAGAGTTTTTAAAGTTACTGTGATGTGGTTTATAAAAACCACAAAAAATCCCCCAAAACAACCAAAACCCAAACCCCTTCCTTTTAGAATGATTACTCGGTTCTATAAATTCGAAATTAGAGTTGAGTTCTTAAGCCTGTTAATTTGGAAGGTTAATTTTTTTAAAGGAGGGGCTTGTCAGCCCTTCAGTTAGCAGTTAAAGAGAACTAAAACTGATTCTAATACATATGCTGGAGATTTGAATGAAATAGCAGAGAGGAATTTTTGCTTAAAGAACTTTAGGGAGATTATTCTTGGATTCTGGCCAGTCAGTTGCCATATTGACATCTGGAACAGAATTCCAGGTCAAAACCTGGAATTCAAGCACAAACTATTAAACTCATAATTTCTTTGGAAAATAATACAAGGGCAAACATCTTCTATGTGTTTGGATATATGGTATAATTAAAGTCCTTAAAAGAATTCAAGTAATAATTTCTGAGATTGAGAGGTGTTTTTGCGTGTGTGTGCACATGAGGTTAAAATGTATGTCGAGGGTTTTTTTTTTTTGTTTTGAGAAATGTTGGGAATGTTTCTTTTTAAGAAATACTAGTTTATCTCTGCTAAATAATATTAAAAAAATACAGCAGTTCTTATTCTGGGAACAGGAAGTAGTTTAGATCAGAGATGCAGACATAGTCATTCCTTTAGCTGTCTGTGAGGAGAGTTTAGTAAAATTAATACAGCATTAAAAAAAAAAAAAGAGGGGTGACAAGTGAAGACTTACATGGTAGTTAACTACTCTGGGAAAATACTTGAATGCTGATGTATGTTCACTGTTTTTTCCAGTGGCATATTTCTTCTGTGCAGTGCTTGGTAATTCTGTCATTTTGGTATTAGATTGAGAAAGATGAGCAGCACGAGAACAACTTGAATTGATGTGACTGGGAGACAAGATCTGCCCATTTTAACTCTGGCAGTTTTGTGACTCTGCAGAAGAGTCCTTATCAAACTTCTCCAGAGCCCATCAGAAGAAAGTTTTTCTTGTGACAATAAATAACAAAACCACTTACAGTACCATGCCCAACCAAACACAATAGCCTGGTTTTTAAAGTACGTATCCCATGTTTTGATGACTTCTTTGACTTACCAGATGTTTCACTGGAAGTCAAGCATGCAATATATGGAGCAGATCTAAAATCCTAGCTTAGTTTGCAGGGTGGGAGAGACAATTGTATCTGTGGAACACTCAAGTTGAGGAGGCATATTTTTGGCTGTTGATTACAGATACTTCAAAAACTTGTTGTTTAGACTGTTTTTAAAATGGGGTGTTCTCTTATTTTCTGCTTTCTAGTTAATGGTACCTAGTGGCTTTGAGTGTGTTCAAAGTGATGTTGAAAATACGAGTCAAGTTGACACAGAAAATGATTTGTATTATTTCATCCTGGTTTTACGGCATTTTTCTTCAGTGACGTTAAAGCCAAACTTGGGCTGTTGTGCAAGAAAACTTAGTTATGTTAAAAAACAAACAAAAAAAACCAAACCAAAACGACAACGAAAAAAACCCCAACAACAAAAAAACCCAAACCCACAACTAAACAATTATGCCTAAATTGAGTAATATTTTGAGCTTAAAAACATTTGCTTAAGATTTCATGCAACTTAAATATGTTTTCCACCAATTCTTTATGGTTTTAAAAATGAGGCATTTGGCACATAGATGCTCTTTTATGAGACAGTACAAATAGCTGTAACAGCAGCTTACTAAGAATAACTGTTGTATCTTTAGACCCTCTCTTAATGTTAGGAGAAATTTAGAGAACTTTTTTTTTTTTTTTCAGGAAGTGTAGACCTAGTTCTGCATAATTTCTGTCTGTTTAAAGGAATAAAGCTAAGAGCCAGAGGTCTGCCATCAGTAGACTGAGAGCAAATCCTGAATTTGTTGCTATCCAAAAAAAACCCCAAAACAATCCAGAAAGCTTTTTCCTAGGAGATTAGTAATTAACCTCTTGGGGGTGCGTTCTTTTGCTTTATTGCTGGTACCAATAGCCTGGCTGCCTGAAACATGAATTTAGTCATATGTGTATAAGCACTTAAGTTCAGAAGAGGTTACCTGGTTAACCTGCCAGCGACCATCTGGTTTTGACTGCAGTTTGCAGCTTTGCATTACTGTACTCATGGTGTGATTTACATTCACACTAAGGTCTGGAACTGATGGATAACCTGTGGGATGATGGTGTTGCATACATGTTTCTTAAGTGCATCAAACTAAGCCTGGCATTTAGAGTTAATGTTGAGTTTCAGTTTGGCAGAGGTTAAGGAGACCTGTGTTTGGATAAGGTCCTGAGCAGCCTGGAGCTAGCTGATTACCTACATTTCTTAGGCTGGAAAGAAACTATATAATTTGCATTTGTGATGGTGCTGTTAGGTTGTTAATGTAGCTTTTAGAATGTGTCTTTGGAAGAAGCTGAATTAGTTTCAGACAAACATACTCATGTTTTGCTGTTGGCAGTGGAATCTTCCAGAGTAGTTTGAGAGTTTTCTTGGGTATCCTGCTGAGTAAAACATCACCTTAGCTGCCAAAGAGATCCCATACAAAAGCTGGGTCTCCCCTCCTTTTCTGCAGGGTTGCTCAAAGTAAGGGATTGTTTTGTTGTGAAAGGTGCTGATTGGGTTGTGACTTGGTCTGATGAAAGCAGAGCTGCCCTAGGGGCTGTGTCTCTGTAGGAGATGAACTGAGGCTGAGCCACATGCGGTCCCAAAGATTACCTTATAAACAGCAATCATTTTAGGCAGCAGAGGACATATTAAGGGCCTATTAACTTGCTTAGGCCTCTCTTTGACTTGAAAAGTACTTGGGAGCAGAGGAATAATAGAAGGCAAGGGTTGCCAAAAGCTATGGAAGGTGCATCTTGCCATATCACTGCTGGTACATCTGTTGAGTTGGGGATTTATTTCCTATTAAACATCTGCTTAGCTTTTGAAGTATATCTTAAGGTCAAAGGAGGGGAGCTTGAAATGATTGCATAATGTTTATTCTTTTCTTTGAAGATTTTAAAACTTTAATCATACAGCATTTGGATGCATTTAACAAAGGAGAAACCTAGATGAGTATCTGGCAAACTTACACAACTTACAGCATGCAGTAGTGGCAGCTGTAGAACTTGGGTTTTAAAATACTTTGGGCTTGCTGAAACTATGCTTTGCAGGTCCATTTTTTAATCTGTGTATCATTGCATCTATGCCTTGGTTACACTGGTTGTCTGAACGTGATCAAAAATGAATTTTCAACTCATGAGTCTCCATGTGGTTCAACAGAAGAAAACCTCTAGCATTCCAGTGCCATCAAAGAGTGATTTTTGGTAAAACAGGAGTGCCCAAAGAATCTAGCAACAGGACTGCAACGGATAATTTCTTTATTCAGAAACGAAGTTTCCCCAAACTCCTTGTGTTCTATCCACACTTCTAATAGCTGCTTCTATTTAATTTTAAATTATTTGTGAACAAGGATAAATCAATACATACATGGCTCTTAAAGAGAGTTGTGTAATTTTGATAGGCATTTGGGTTAAAGAGCAAACTGGTGAGCTAGTGGATATAAATTGTCTTGACCTACCAATAATGGCAGTCATTAATAGTTCTTTTGGCTCAGAGTTCTGTGTCTGTGCAGATAGTATCACTGATACCAGAACTGAATATCTGCCTAAATGACAGGGAAGGTTACACACAGAAAACTCAGTAGTTGCATTGTTTTATTGCCCAGTCTACATCTTAGAATAATCCTTACTGACAGGTATTGCTTCCAAAATCTGAATGTTTCTTAAATAAACGGGCTATATTAATTTTGCTAATGCAAAAAGCCTAAAACCACCTCTATATGCTAAAAAATGAAAATTCCCGAGTTTTGGTTTTGAAGTTGCTGATCATAGTGTGCTTATTCATATTTTTTACAGGGCTTAAGGATTAAAAGGTTATTAAGAATTTCAAAATGTAAGAAATAAAGTTACAGTATAGTCTTCTGATTTTAGTGTTACTGGTAAATGTACATGAGCATTGCAAAACTGCTCCAATCACACAGGTAAAGGAACGAAGATTTTGGTAACATAATGTGCTAAAAATGAATACAGAATGAATGAGTAATGTGCTAAACATGAATAGAGACTTCTTATATGTGTGGCCTGTAGTGCTAATTGTATTTATGCACAGAGGGAGTTTGGTAGCTCAGCTGGAAAGATTTGCAGTGCAAAGAAGCTTATAATGGAATGTATGAATGGAATTACGTATGTGATCTTTAATGCTGGTACCTTGTCCCTTCCATTCCTCCAAAGCTGTGAGGATGATATGCATAGTTCTTTCATGGGGAATGCATCTCCATTCTACAGATTTTTTTTTTTTTTTTTAATCACCCACCCACCCCTAACCTTTTCCTGCAGATTTACCATGACAGGGTATATCCTGTCTCTGTGAAAATTAGAGATTGCTGTCTAATGATAAGGGTTTAATCTGCAACGAATCAGACATGTGGAAACTTCTGTCTGTGGAATTTTCTGTTTGATCAGAGAGGAATGCCCTTGCTGTGCCCTTCCTGTAATGAAAGCAAGGTAGAGTGAATCAAAGTGATTCTAGATAAGATTGGAATGTGTGCATTGGTTATGCCTCTGTTATATTTGGTGTTGCAATTCTGGTCGTATGCATTATTTTACTGTCCAAGAGATTAACAGCATTATTTATCTCTTAAAAAGATACCTCTTTATTTCTGTTACAGTTAAAAGTGCTGGGGGTGGTCTTATTGATTAAATTCCTGAGTTACTTACTTAGGTTTGAACATGGAAAGTCTTGCTCACAAAAACAGGTATTGTCAGCAAAATATTGAATATGCTATGTTAATACCACAGGGGTTTGGTACTGTAAATAATTTTACAATATTCACTATACCTTCAGTCTTAAAAGTTTTTGGGGTTTTTTAGTGTACCATTGTGAGGAATGGCTAACAGTGTCTGTCTTTATTACACAAACAGTTAATGATTAACAAATGTCCAGATGCCTGTGCAAGGAATGTTAATTACTGTGGGGAGGGAGGGAAAGATGACTATGCCTTTGCATGAGAAGTTTGGTATCATAGTTCACTTTGAAGGTAGCTTGAATATTATAGCACCAATTTAAGCAGATTAATCAGAAATGGAAGAATGACTTATGCCTTTCTTTTTGACGTCTGGTTACATGTATGTGCTTCCATACCTGTGCTACTAGGTAGTGTTGTAATATCTTGGGTTGCCTGGGTTTGTCAAGACCCTTGTAAAGTTAACAAGTTATCTCTTCTTACTTTTAAGAAGTGCGTTCTTTTGTGTATGGACATAGAGAAAACATGGCTAAAATAAAAAAAAGTTATAAAAATCTAAGCAGTTCATAGCTGTGCTTGCAAATATATAAAAAAATAAATCTTGGAACTTGCACTTTTCAGTTGGCTTTTTGCTTGCTTAAAAGTGTTCATGCTGAACAGTGGAATTTTGTAGTGAATTTGTGAAATGACTTGGACTCCGACATACAGATAAGGTAGGGGAAGAGAGTGTGAGAAGGTTCAAAAACTGTTAGTGAAAGATGAATTATTGAGTTGTCATTGGCTCAAGTGATATGTCAGTTTTGGTGTGCATTGTTTAATAAATTGAGGGGGTGATAATTAGAGTAAAAACAAGATTACTGCAGATTATGTGGATTAAGTTTGAGTGAATATTGATCCAGCATGTGATGATAGGAAATGGAGTAAGAGATCTATGCTATGTCTGTAATTCCAGTGGTGATCAAAAAATCCTTTGGAAATTGAGTTGTTCGGTCTAGTCAAACACAAGAATGGCCAGGATTTGAGAATATGTTTTTGAGAACAGTCATGCACAGATATGGAGATTTAAGGTGGTCATCTGGTGGTTCCATCTCTAGTCACTGCAGGTTCTTTGAATTTCTTAAACAAGGAAAAAAAACTTAAGTTGTTCAGGAGTAAAATGCATTTTGTGGCTAAATGATCTACTAGTCACCTACAATGTCATAGTGTTCTTTCATTTACACTGAGTGTACAGAGTTGATCTACTTTTATCATGGCTCTCTGATGATTAAACTTCTTGTTTGGTATTCTTTTTGGTATTGTTACTAAAGGTGCAGTTGTCTTCAGTGAAAAATGTTCCTGTGGGGAATAATTAAGAGGTTCCTAATGGAAATTCCAACAGAAACTCTGTGGTATGTTGATCCAAATGCTCAAAGGTTCTACTATTAAGCAAAAAATACAGAGTGAATGATTTTATTTTTTTCTTTTCCCTCTTGTTTCAGAAGATGTGAAATAAAACCATGCAGGCAGTTATCCATTATTTATGTGAAAAAGACAGAACCCAAATCCCAACAGGCATCCAACGCACTTACAAATAAATATGCTTAACATCTAATAAGTAATTTCTAGTTTTCTAGTTGCAGAACTCCATTTTGCATGTTAAGTGTTGATTCTTCAGTATGCGTGTAAGAATTTGCTTACAAACAGGATTTCTCATCTACTTGATACAGTAATCTTAACCAAAAAAGGTTGGTGTTTTTTTAATCCCAGAGTTCTTTGTCTTCATGACACTTCTGCTGTGAAGTTTTTACTCAAACAAGTCCAGAGACATTTCTTTGCATGGCCTTTTGTTTTAATTCATATGCAGTGATGAGTAATAAACGAATTAGTATAACAAGTACTGATCAGTGTGGGATTTCCTCTGGATACATGAATAGAAATAAAGTCTGAATAAATAAATGGATACTTTGTGGGTTAATAAATTTGACTTTGTCAGAACAAGGATGAAAATGTCTTTCGATGCCACTGAATTGCAGATGCTTTAATCTCATTACGTTATTGATTTGCTTTGTTCTCCTAGCATTCACATGACCACAGGTACACTAGCTCTACGTGGAGCTTGGGAGCAACGTTTCTGTTGAGAGTAATTAAGTGCCATTGTGCATATGGCTACCTGGTGCAGTAACATGAACAGCAGTAATAGCCTGATTTCTGATTTTCCTGAACATGCTACTTGCCCTTTGATAGGTATCAGTATCTTCTCTTGCTCAGAGCTGGTCTGGGAATTGTCATTGTTAACCAGCTGTTTCTGCAACTGAAAACAGTCTGGAGACTGAAAGCTTGAAGCAAAATTGCAGCAGTCTGAAACACAAATCAGAATAAATAACATGCACATGCTAAATAACAGGTTTTTGCATGTGGGTTAGCCATGAGCAAGTGTTGCTGTGGAACACAGCTGGAACTGCTTCTTACTAAAGAGTAGGGCTGCTCTGTTGAACTTGCTGAGCCTTCAAGGTTACTTTTGTGAGAATAATAAGAGGTGGGTTGCAGTTGTTCACATTACAACCAAAAAGGAAATCTGAAAGAACTGCTCGGTATGCAGAAAAGAGTATCTTGGGACACATGCAACAATTTTCCTTACTTAAGATGGTCACTAAACTTTGAGATTTAGAGACAAAAAAGTAAGTATACTTGTTGCAGAACTGTTCAGGATATTAATAATATGCAGAGGTCTAAACAGCTAGATCCTTCTGGATCAACAAACCAGTTTCTGTGCAATTAAATGTGTTGCTCTTGTGCATAATTGGCTTCCCAAGTGTCTCATTATTTTCCTTGTAGGCTCTTCCACTGCCTAAGGGGGATCTAGGTTAATCTGTCAGTTCCAGTTAGTTTTGAAATTCCTGGGGCCATTTGCAGAGGAATTTCCCCTTCAGAGACTTCCCATTTCCCACTTAAATGATTAGAGTGGTAATATAACCACTCACATGGTCAACAGTTCCTTAGTACTAGGAAGTGTGTCAGTGAAGTTAGAGGGCCTTTGCAAGGTGAAGCCAGAGTTCTGAAGAGCATATACATGTTCACTTGTGTGTACATGTAAGAAATCCTTATAAACTTTAACCAAGAACATAGAAATTCATCCTTTGCATTTCTTATGCACATGCAAATATAGAAACTTCCTAAAAATTTATCAAATTTCCTTCTTTGTGTACATTCATAAGTAAATAAATGGTAGCCTGTAGAACCCTTCACTTGTTTCTGAACTATGTACATTTCAGCAGAAATTTTTGGTCATAAAACTGTAGAAAGAGAGCAGGATTTAAAGATAACTGTATAACAATATTAGAAAGGATTTTTGCTTAAATATAGTTTGTTCTAATTTTATGATACTGTATAATTGTATTTCTTGAGACAAAGAATCCAGTTTTGTCTTTACCTGAAGACAAAAGTCTTTCCAGAATTAAGATTAATCAGATCCTCCAAACCTTGCTTACATAACACAGTAAGAAGAGCTGCTTTTGTGGGTACTGAGAGCTCACATGCTTGGCCCAGAATCTACTGGCAGTTTCTTCTGTTTTCACTAATATTTTATAAACCTGCTGCAGTGCTGATGCAGTTGTGCGCACATGTTTTTTGAGCATGCTTTCTCTCAAATCATGAGTGACTGCGCATGCTAACAGCAAAGCTTGCTTTACTTGCTCTCTCTTCTAAGAAACATAGGTTGTATGTGGTTGTATTACAATAATTTTTCCTATTGGCATAGGAGTTAACATTTCATTTCCCTAATGTGTACTCATCAGGGGGATTTTATGTCTCTCCATATTGAGCTCTAGCAACTTGGTACTGTTCCTCTGTATAGTATTTATATTGCCTGTCTGAAAGCTTGACGTACAAGCAATCTATCTGACAGAAATAAGCTGGAGCTATTAAAATAACCGTAAATGAGGCTGACAATAGGAGCTGTCTGCCATTGTCCCAAAAGATTTTCTGAACTGGAAGTAATCAGTTGAGTTCTAAGGCAACCCCATCAGGGATCTTCTAATTGCGAAAATTCCCCCTCACCACCCTCCGGCTTCTTGAAAGCAAGTTCACAATCTTTGTGGACCTTAGCAGAGTTGTAACTTTTCGCCCAGACTACCTAGTACTGAATCATAATTTTTGGGCATACTCTTTTGTTTAGGCAATTTTAACAACATGTTTTCAGATCTTTTTTCTTTTACAAATAGTCTAAACACTGTGTTTTCCATTCACTTGACTTGGTTTGGTATAAATGTGCAGAAAACAATGTGGCTGGAAGTCAAAATGCTACTTGGTCTAAGTATTTACAGTTATTTTGCCCTGTGCTTCATTCCGTTTTACGTATTGAGGACGTGTAAAACCTGTTTTCTCAATATTTTTAAAATGTAGCCTATGCTTGGTGCAGACCTTTAACTATGCATGTCTTTGCTTCTAGGTCTTTGTGCTATCTGTAGATGCTTAAATGGTTGCTGGTTTTAACTGTTGAATATTCTGTATTTCTTCAAATCTCTCTGCATCTACCTTGTTTATAAGGTCTGTATAGCATAGATCAGTAGTGACCTTTCTTTCCCTCTGCCTGAACACAATTCAAATTACTGCTGTCCGTTCACAGCAGTGATGCAAAAACTCTTCTGTGTTTTAAGTTTTATGTCCAGGTTTGGGTTTAAGCATGTGCTGGGGCTCTCTGGATGCCAAATTTTTTGCTCCAGAAAGAGTTTTTTAGTATAAACGCATTGGTAACTTCTATGCATTTAGAAAAGTCTGCCAGATTTCAGTAGATGCAGATAGTGTCATTGTTTCATGAGCTACTCTCTCAGTTGTTCCACTATGGTGATATGCAAAAATTGCGTAATTTCAAATACAGTAGGTTATTTAATGAAATTTGGGAGTTCTTGGAAACTTGTGCTGATACGAGATTTACCAAAGTTACTGGTACAAAACTGGATTTGGCTATGTATTTTATTACATCTAACCAGTTCAGTGAAGTTACATTTTAGATGTAAACAAGGTCATTTTGTTATGATTGTTATGATTTGTTCAGTTTGGTTTTATTCTTATTCCACACCCTCCCTACCCCCCCCAGTTAAAATCTCAAATGTGTTCTGATGACTTTTGTTCGTATGCTCTGTTAAGGGTTCTTTGTGCTCTAGAGACTACGTATGCTCTGCAGTGATATTTTTCTCCTTCCACCTCTGAGAACTTGTGATAACTAGTGCCTGGAAAGAGAGCAAACAGTAGGGAACTTGACATACTTGAAAGTCTTGCAGCTGCACATGGAAATGGCGTCTAGCAGTGAAAGAACTTGTTCAAATTCACTACAGTTCCATCAGCTTGCTGATACTGCTAGTGATAAGTTACCTGAAACTTTCTAAGCCTTCATTTATTAGCGAATGAGCAATTTGTCCTTGAAACAGCAACAAGAGTTGCTTTCTATTTAACAATCCTGTTTAAGCATGATTTCTCAGCTGGTAGTGCGCAAGACACAACTGGAAATGTATACAGCTTTCTATTTAAAAGAGCTATAAATAAAAGTTCATTCAATATTACGGGAATCTGTCTTTTTAAATGCTGACAAAGGACTTGTAATTCAAATATGTTACTTTTGAGTTATTTTCAGTGTGTTTTTCCTAGCTTCTCGTGAGAGAAATTTTTCTGAGCATCCTCCAAAGCAGAAATTGTAAACTTTTAAGTTTGTCATTGCCTTCAGTACTCATGAAGATGTTAGATGCATGAAAAAGTGGATCAAGATCACTATAGAGAAACTTACTGAATATTTAAAGAAATAAATATATAGACTGTAAATATGTGACAAGCTGTAACTATTAGAAACAGTGTTTATAGTCCTGACAGATGTTAGATGATATTCTCTAAAGACTTTTGGGTGAATGTGAAAATCTTTATAGCCTACAAACATAATTATGTTGCAGAATTTTCAAGGATGGTTGTGGTTTTCTGGGGTGTGGCTTTGGTTTTATTTGATATTTTGTCTGGTGTTTTTAAACATTGAAATACAGTTAACTGGGATGCATGTAAAAGGTAAAGCCACCAATTATTTTAAAAAGCAATCAGAATGTGTTTATTTAAGATTCAGCTTAAATGCAGCAAAACGGAAGAATTGAGTGGTTGAAAAGAAACAAACTATTTCAAGCTAGATTTAATTTTTAGTTATGCATATTCGTATTCCTGAGACATGTTTGCAAACAAGCAATCTGAATTCTTCACGAGTTACACAAAACGCAATATCGATGGTTTGTTGCTAGGTTACAATCTTTGTAGCTGTGCCTAATTAATGAGAGAGAAGGAGAGAGAAGAACGGTGAATGCCTCTTGTTCATGTGTGATTCAGAGACAAGCAATAGTTGGCTAAAACTTTCTGCTCTCCTTCAGGGCTGCAACCAAGAATTATTTACATACTGAAATAGTACAGTTTAGGCTGTGTGAATCTTAGATGCAAGAAGTCTGACATGTGAGTAGCTTGCATTGTCAGTGATAAGCTTTAAATTTTTATAGAGTTGAAGAGCAAATGATATTTCTCTGTGTGACTGTTGTACTTTGTTCCATACAGGCATAAACAGGTAATGCTTCCTGTTCAAAGTGTGCACGTTGATACAAGTAAGGAAAACTAGCACTTTTCCAGTTCAGCTTATAAAAAATACTACTTCTCTTAAAGAAGAGATTGTATATACTTTTTAAGAGTTCACACTGCCTGTTGCAGGTCTTTAGTATTTCAGGAGTTAGAGTGCAGTGCCTTTCTTGGCATTCTGCCATGTTCGTAGAGTGAACAAGCTGACATTTCACTTCTGTAGAAGGAATCTCATTCCATTCCTTCTTTAGAAGGAGTTTGTTTCAGGGAGTTCACAGGATGGAGATTTTGGAATTTTCAACTGACGTTTTAAATGCTGAGTAGTTTCTTGTCTTTGTGGCAGGACATACTTGAAATCTTCAGTGCTTAAGGATAGTTGGTTTGTGTAGAAGAAAAGCTGATGTGATATTGTACTGCCTTTGTTTTGGCTTTACTAAGTGCTTATTACGTGAGTGATCACAGTATATCTCGCGGTTAGCAGTGGATGCAATTTTAGCATTGTAGGCTTAAGGCTTAGGTGTCCCTTACACACTGGTGTTTGATGGAGGCCTGAGTTACATAGCACAGCAGCCTCAGAAAAAGAATGAATTTTATCTTGGGAGTTCAGGACGTTACATGTTTCAAAATCTTTACCTTATAGAACTCTTTATAGCGTGTAGGATTGTGGCTGTACTTGGCTGCTGCTTCAAGTCATTTTGCAATGTCAGACTACATTGATGCCCAGAGTTATCAGAAAAGTTAAGAACAAGTTAACAGAAATACAGATAAATTGGCTAGAGGATTTTTTTTTTAAAACCTCTAAAAGTGGGAAGAAAAGAATCTGAAAACTGACTGTTCTGAATTACTTAACATTAGCAGTCAAAATGCAATAGTATTTAGTAAGATTTTGCTTAAAAAAACCCATGAAGCACTAATCAATGAGGCTGGTGTGATTCTTTCTTTAAAACAACTAAGCAAAGTTCCACAAAATGTAAAGCAGAGATTTGGCCAGAAAAGCTATAAACTTCTGGGAGTTGGGGTATTTCAACCCTTGTCCACATAAAAAGCTAATTTCATTAATACTAATAACTTTCTAGAAAATATATGCAGCTTATCAAGAGGTAGCAGAGTTTCAAACAGTAAATGGCAGTATTTCCCCCAGTTTTATTTTTCACTCAAAATATTGTGCAGACTTTAGTGGTAGGTTACACTGCAATGACATAATGTTCTTCTAGAAGTCAAGACAAAGTTGCAGACTGTGTTGGTGTGTTGACAGACTAGTGCCATGAGGGACAGCATGCCTCTTTGTAAGAGGCTTAATCTGCTCACTTTTAAAACTTTGATTTGGATCATTTGTTTGATCACATTTGATCAGAACCTTTGTTCATTACATTGTTAAAATACTGCCTTTGTGGTGTTTTGTTTTGTTTGTTTGGGTTTTTCTTCCCCACAGAGATAGCTTTTAAAGCTGCTGAAGAAGCTTTTTTATTTGCCCAGTTTATTAGAATTTATAATTAAGTTTGTAATCAGATTTCAAGTACCATGTTCCAGGCCAGGGATTTCTCTTAGTTTGTTTCAGATGTCACTCTCAGGGCAAATTCTGCTACACTGCATTTTCATGCTTTGCTGAGAAATGATTGCAAGTTTTGATTTCCATTACAGAATCATTATTATTGTTAATTAGAGTTCTCATGGATAAGCACACTTAAGGAGGATCATCCTTGGGAATTGGGAGTATTATAGTTTGAGAATTTGTTAATCAGAATTGGCATATGTAAGACAGATTTGAAGTGGATTTATATGTTTGTTTTGTTTGGGTGTAGTGACTTGGCTTGTGGGATTTAAATTGGAAGTAGTGTTGGTTCTTGTCAAGAGTTAACATTCTGATTTTTCCTCAGTTGCTGTATTCATAAACCAGCTTGTTCCTCCATATTGAATTCTGTCCAAATTCTGTTCTATAGTATTCACTTAGGACTTTTGCCACCTTTTAATGAAATCTGTAGAAAAGTCCTATTGCATCAAGTGAGAACAATATCTAGTCTAAAATTTCAGACATATGAATATTGTAAAATCAACTCTGATGTCCTCTTGCAGATGACTGAGAAGCATTTCATCAGAGTTCTTTTGTTCTCCCCTCTGGTGGTTAGTGACTGAATATGATTTTATTTTTTTTATCTTGATCATCTGAAAGGCTTCAAGATTGCATATCTACCCAAGTGAAAAATGTTTTAGGAATCCTCACTTCACCATATTTTTTGAACAATAATATTTCAAGTCTTTAGTATTACCATACATGCTGAAGATTCTTTAGTGGTGTTCTGTGGAAGATTTCTCTACTTGTCTTGCTACATAAAAAGCAAATGGCTTGTAAAAGTTAAAATCGCCAAATTGCCTCAACATAGAGAATGGATGGGAAATTCACTGATTAAAGATTTTTCTGTGAATGGGAGAAGAGTTAGAGCAGAGATGAAGCTTTTACAGCATTGAAGATAGAAGCACTTAAGCTGTACTCCCGAAATATGCTTTGCACCACTTAACAAACAAACAAACAAACAAAAAAAAAAAAAAAAGAAAATACTTTCTAGGAGCAAAAATACGTTGTTGAAATTGATGATACTAATTAACATCTTGCTGTTGCTTAACGGATCTAGCTGATTGCGAGATTAAAACAAATTAACTCTTACTTAGATTGTTTTATTACTTCTCTATATATGACTTTCCATCATGTTTACTCTCTGCCATCTTGATGCAGGTGCTGGCTTTTAGATGGTATACAGTATTATGCTGCCCTGATATGTAATATAGGCCACTATAGGCAACGTCTGCAAAAGCAGATAGTTAGCGCACCAACCAATGATACTTTAAGGACTGGTTCTAGAGCTGTGATTTGGTAGAACTATTGTTATCTGATTATTGTTACTGTTTGTAACGTTAAAAGGGGAAAAAAACCAAAGTACTCCGAGTAGTTGTGTGTTTTTAGTGTTGATTGTGTTTTGTGACGTAAGTTCTGATGCAGAAACAGAAGAAAATCAGGTTTTGGTAGTCAGAGCTTCCCCCACCCCAGGCATGTTTATTGGATGAGTATCTGTTGCATTTTATTGCTGGGTGGAAACAAGAAGAAAGCTGAGTCATATTAATAGACCAGTCGGCCCTTCCCTTGTGGTGTCTGCAGCTTTGAGTGATGAAGGAGAAGTAGGTGTGGTGGCCTCTCCTCTATCCCCCTCAATGTGTAAGGTGTGAAGGGAAGTTTTGCTTGCTATCTTCTTGCCCCCTTTTGCATGGCTTTAATACTGGAGGAATGTGATTTTGAGTCTTCATTTTTAATACTGTTGAAGTAACCCACCTGTATGTGATGCCTGTCTCTAGTAAGTTTTTAATTTGCATACATACCTGTTTATTCCGTCTATTTTAAACTCTTAAGTGGGGTACATGGAGGTTCTTTTAAGTACCCTTTATGGCTCTAGGAAATGTTCATGCAGGATTAAATAGTTGGGTAGATGTTTTTAGATATCTGATCAGAAAGTAATTTTCCTAGATGCTCTCTATTTCAGTTTGAAATTTTATAAACAGCACATACAGAAAAAATGTTCACCCAATACTTCAGGATCTGTTGGGTGAGAAGCACACGAAAAATAGAAAAGTAATTTTAGTGAATGAGATTTCATGTTACTTTTGAGCATACACTTAAAGTGTTTAGAAAATTGGAGACAATCTGAAAACCAGAGCTTTGTTACATGATATGTTCAGTGGTCAGATGATCAGATTACAAACCTTCCATTGAACATTTCTGCAAAAGTCAGGGTAAAATATACAGAAATAATATTATATATGCAAATATAATTTGAAATTAAAAATTAACTAAAAAAAATGAAGTTGTCTGTGTGGTATTGTACTGTTAGTTTACTATCCCTATAATCTTTTTGCATATTTTTTTGAGATACCATTACTGTTGTTTGTATGGCACTTCTTGCCCCCTTTGTCCCGTGTGAAGTGCGTGAGAACAGGCATTTGAGAACTTACCGTTCACTAAAGCAAAATAGGTTCAGTTGTCTTTTAACTTCAAGTAGGCTTTGATAACTAAGGTGGTAGAATTTATAGGTGCCAGGTGAGCAGATTGCAGAAGGAGAGCTCCATTACCACAAAAAATGTTTTTGGGTTTTTTTTTTTTATGTTTGTTTAAAATCGGGCAATGCTATCTTAAAATTAATTTGCCGCTTCTGATGTACCTCCTGTTAGGAAAGCAGGACAGGTGTAAAATGATAACAGCTACTCAGTTTATCACCTAAACCTGCCTGCCCTGTGCTGCACGAATCACAAGCAGCAGGGCAGCATTGCTGGAAGCCTTGCTAAAAGGGAATTGATACAGTCAAGTCTTGTGTTAAGTAGAACATGAAGGTTTTACAAGATTTTCCGAGGCAAACATGTAGTCTACTCCGACTTAAGATGAAGTGCTTGCATGCATATCCATCATTTAGGTTTACAAGTGAGGCCGCAGTAATTTAAAAAACAAAAAAAAAATTACTCCCAAGCAAGTCTTCTGGCTGAAATAGAGAGGTATAAAAGGTGTAATGTAAATGAGTTACAAAAATAGAATCTGGGTGACTGACTGCTGGAAGCTGCATGTTAATTTTTTAAAAAGAGCAAATTTATGTACATCAGCAATCCAAAACTCTGCCGGTAACCGCAGCGCAAATCCAGTGACTGCATAGGTTTTGGGTTTTTTTTTGATAAAAATACTGCCGTCAAACAAAATGTAACTGCTGAGGTGAAAAGACTGAAAATGTAAAATGCCAATATCCTTAAAATTAACACCTTGGCTTAGTTTTTGATGTTGTTCCTCAGGGGAGGGTGAGGTGTGGGGGGAGAGGAAATTATAAAGCCACCAGTTCGCTTTCAGGAAAACTTCATAGACTGTATGTAATGCGTATATATTTTCAAATTGCAGTGCCCCCCCTTTTATCCCAGTTCTGAAGCATTTGACACTATATAAAACTAATTTCTACACTGACATCTGGTGGTGGTTCTGGAGTGCTGTGTTGCTTGAAATGCTATATATGGATATTTTGCAGGTCTAAGCATTAGATGCAGACCCTTCAGCCCTTCTGCAGTGATGATCTTCTTAAAATTTCAAATTACCATTTTTAGACCTTTATGTAGCTTCTCAAAAGGCAAAGAAAGTAATGAATAAATGAGTAATTCCTCAATATTAATCTCATTTTGCTGAGCTGGTATAATTAAAAAAAGTGTCTGGACTGTGTGAAGGAAATGACGCTTAGAGTTACTTCCTTTCCTGAAGAACTCCTGTAAAAACACACAGTGGCGTGATTTTTATCATGGTCCTATTTTACTGATGGTGTGTGTATGTGTGTGTATATATATACATATATATATATGTGTGTGTGTGTGTGTTGTGTGGTATGAGCTCAGGAGAAGGGTCACATGACACATAGTCACATTGGGTGTCTCTGTCCAGAGTCCAGAACCATCTGTCATGGTGATAGTTTGACTCATCTCGGCTTCAGTCCCAATTAGGCCTGGTGTGTATGAGTATAACAAACAATAAGATCCATGACAAAGCTTTTCAAGATTTCCACAGAAATGATTGCAAGGGCTTGCTGTGTCCCTCACCCTGACAAGTCTCAGGTTCATTTGAAGTTCTATTTACAAAATATCTCAAATCAGACAGCCTGTAAGAGCAGCTGGATCACGAAAAGGAAAGTGCAGTTTTATTGTGCCATAGCTCTGTGAATTCATTTAATATTCATCCCCCATCCTGTGCACTATGTTGCATACCCTTTTGACACATGCATATTATAATGGTACCATAGAGTAAGCTGCATATAAAAATAGATCTGTATTTCCTTCACAGTGGATAAAAACTCGAGTTCCTCATTCTTTATTTAGTTCTGGCTCAGACAAGCTCCTGTAGCCTTAGCAGATGGATTTTTATGAAGTTTATGAGTTGTCGCTGTTCCTTAAATGGTAATTCATTTTATGTGTGTAAAATTGAGCTAAGCCCTGCTTTCCATTGCTAGAGTAATGGCAGCCATTGGGTAGTCCTAATGCTACAAAGTTTAGCCTCAGGTACAGCTTTTGGTTTTTTTTTTTCGTGAAATTTCTGTGTGAACCCAAATTAGCCCATTAAGAAAATCCAGTTAAATAATTAATCTGGGCACATAGATAAGGATGGTTTGCATTGAAGTAACTGCTTATTAATATAAATGGTAAACAGTTCAAGAGTTTGGCATCTAAATTAGGTAGTTTAATGTAGTAGGAAATTCAGTATAATCAGTGATGAGTAAAGAGGGTCATTCAAGTCCCAAAAGACTGTGAATTACTCATTATATTTAATCTTATAGGCAAAATAGCTTTTATAAATAGTGCTAATTTTTCTGATAAATCTCAATGGACGTTGGAAAGGAATTTAAATATCTATTGTTTTAATATCTGTAATGCATAATTGCTGAAAACTTGTAGTAATTCTATTTTCTTGTGGCTTCAGGTTGGCCTCAATATGTTGTCTGTATATTAACAAAGACTGTAGGATCAATGTCAGTTATTTGGAACTTGTATTCATTTTTTTAAATTAAACTTTTTGCTTGCTGTATTTTTACACACTTCTGCATATTTATTTCATGTTTTTTATTTATCTTTCTTCCTATCAACAGGTATTATTGAGACTGCAGATCGCCTGGATCGTGAGACTACTTCGCATTACTGGTTGACTGTTTATGCAACAGACCATGGTGTTGTGCCTTTATCATCTTTCATTGAAATCTACGTAGAAGTTGGGGATGTTAATGATAATGCTCCTCAGACCACAGAACCAGTTTATTACCCAGCGGTCATGGAAAACTCACCTAAAGATGTATCAGTCATTCAGATTGAAGCATTTGATCCAGATTCTAGCTCAAGTGAAAAGTTAACCTACAAGATTACAAGTGGAAATCCACAGGGTTTCTTTTCAGTAAACCCCAAAACTGGTAAGTGCAATACAGTGATTTATTTTACATATGAATGAATCAACATATTTGCATAAATACATGAACAAAGCAAAATCAAGATCTTTGGTTTAACATTGTTACCATGCTTTCACAGTAGTTAGTTAACCTGGTATCTTGGTCTGTGTCAATATTAGTAAGTTACATAAACAAGTAGGAGAGGATTTGAGAGTGAAGGAGTTGGTTCAAAGTACTTGATATCCAGATCATGCACATTTTGGGAAGGTTTACTTCAGAGTAGCTCCCCTCTATACTGGCCAATACCCATTTGCTTTTGTAGTGCAGCAAAAATACATATTTTAGCTTAGTTTCAGTCCAGCTGCTTTTAGCAGTCTTAGTCTTCCAGTTTTCACATGTAAGTTTTTTTGTAAGGCTAGTTTTTTTCCAGGTAGCTAATCTAAGCAATACAGGCCGTTTATTAACTATAAACTCACTTGTCCCACAGTCATAAGGGACCATCTTTGACAGTAACTATTGCTGTTGTAAGAAATAGAAAATCTGGGAGATAATTTGCAGGTGTGTTTGTTATGTAATGAAAAGAAAGTCTGAGTTCAGAGGTTGTTTGGAAAGCTTCAGAAAAAACATTTAACAGAGAAGTACAAATACAAGAAAAAAAAACCTTTTAATAACTGTGATTTACAAATACTGAAATGTGTGTAGGGCAGAGACAGAGGAAACAATCCATATTAACTGAAGCTACACAGCGATGTTAAAAACAATGTAAAGGTTGGCTACCATCCCTTGCTTCTGAACGAGCATGGATGTACAGTACACATGGTGGATGTTTTTATCCTCAGACCTTTCATAACAGTAAAGAAGGATTTGGTTTTAATTAAATAATATTTTGCTGGGTTGGGCACAGCTTAGCTTTTCATATGTTACATCTAGGAACTATTTCACATTACAAATTAGAGGAGAATCTTCCGATTCACTCAGCCAGAAATTTCTTCTCAGAATCCAGAGATTTTTAGACTAGAAGTGTAAAGTGACTTTAATCTGTAACAAACCCAGTAATTAGAAGGGAGCAATAGAAGCCTAATTCGTTTAGCTCTTGCTTATTCATGGGGGGAATTTCAGGAGATTTAAAGGAGCAAAAGTTGGGTGAAAAATGTTTTGAAGGCTGGGTTGACATTATGGCCTTCATTCTGTTTCATAGTTGTTTCAGCTCAGGGTATGGAAGACTTGAGTGTTGCAACAGCTTTAACTGCTGTGTCAGCAAAGTTGGAGTGCAAACACAGGTTTGTTATTTGGATTATTTCTGACAATAAATTCTTTGTCAGCATGTGCTGCGTCTGCTTGTGAAGATACTGCCAAGAGGGACATACGAAATCGCTATAACAGCAGTAGATCTTTAGCATAGTTAAAGCCTGTATCTAAATACTATATTTACAGAAGCATTGCTTTTAGAACAAAGGCAACCTAAGTAGTAAGATAAGAAATACTCAACCACAGAGTCTTCTAAAGTCAATGCAGAAAACGTGTGTGTGTGTGCTTTATTTCTGTCTTTCTCTGCTTAACATGATGCAAGAGGAAAAATTTTCTATTCTTACTTCCTCACTCTTTGTTTTTGAAAAGTAGTTTCCCTTTTACTTCCATATTGTCATCTCTATCAGTGATAGTCATAAAAATGGGAGTAAAATTGCCTGTGAGTTAGGTAGAATAGAGTGACTGCAGTGCTCAAATTGCAAGTGAACATAAATTCTGCCTATGTTCATGTAGTCTTTACTGTATAATTGACCATCTGGTTTTGGTTGCTGTTTCCTTATTTTTTTCTGTAGCTCACTTTCACTTGCTCTTTCTCCCAGTCCTTTCCTACTCCTCTCTACCTTCTGTATCATTATGCAGCATTTTCCAAACTTTGCTTGAAAAAGGACACTAGCATGCGTCCCTTATGTAAGTTTTAAGATGGATAAACATCTTTATTTCTATTTAATGGATAGAAAAATCAGGGCAGCAGGAGACTGTGACCTGTCTTTGGAGCTTTTAGTTTTCCACATCAATAGCTTACTGACGATCTAATTTATGTTAGAAAGGGAACTTGAGAGAGCTCAACACACTAGATGAAGTGATAAGGAACACTTAATATAAAGCTAATAAAGATTTTCTGTCAAGAGAGTTTCTTAGCTGCCTTTGTTGAAGCATGCATACTGAAGCAGTGTGGTCTGGAGTCCTTCTCAGCTCTGTGCTAAAGGAGAAGGGGGAAAAAAAAGTCAAAATACAAGCACTGGGAAGAAAATAATGTCCCTTTTGATTTACATTCAACAGAAATTATTTTTGTTAATACAGTTAAAATCACTAGAATAGGTAAATTCATTGGTGTCTATTGCTGTTAAAATTATAGTGCTAGATAAACATAATAAAGAGGAAGAGAAGAGATGTGAGCAAAGATGGGAGACCTCTTTGGTGGGTTTCTGCTGTGTTCCCAGAGTGCATTCAAATAAGTTGAATGGGTATTAAATAGTTAGCTTATGTATACTGTCTTTCTGTTAACTGGGACACTGGATTTCATGTGATCTAATGGGCTGTCTTGTTTTTCCTGTACATATTCAGTTTGAAAGTGATAGTCTGCGGTAGGCACTAACATGGTGATCAAGATGAGTTTTGACTGAGGTTATCAGGTTAGTAACCTCCCAAGTCTCTCTTCTGCCTATTAGAAATCAAATGTGTTTAACCTGAACAAATCCTATCTTCAGCAAAAGCTCTTTTGCTAGGATTGGGATGTTAAGAATTTGAAAAATCACTTTAAAAGACACTAGTTACTGTTGCAGTTGAAACACAGTGTATTTTATCACCCTCAATTAATTAAAAGGGGTCTCAGCTGAAGAATGCATTTGACTAGAATTAGTGAGATCAAATCCCATCTTATTTGCTTATGCAGGTATGTTACCCTTGTTATTCCTTGTGAGACACTGTAAGGTATTTGACAAAGGAAGAGAGAACTTCACAGGGCCCCTGGTTTCCCTTAAAGCCAAAAGTGGAGGTGGGGCTGGAATATGAATCAAGTCTTTAACTGTATCCCATTGTAACATCGAAAGTGACAGAATAAGAGTTAGGCATGTGTTATGTTGGTTACTTTGGGCTGCTCTGCAGCCCCAAAGGCAAATTAAGGACAGTAAAGGCATTCAGTACAGTCAAGGCAAGGCTAGTGTTGGGATTCTTAAAATACGTGGTGAGTGTTAAAAATGTGGTTTAGCTGACAATAGAATCACAGGATCAGCTAGGTTGGAAAAGACCTTTAAGATCATCATGTCCAACCGTTACCCCAGCACTGCCAAGACCACCACTAAACCGTGTCACTGAGGGACTCATCTACACGGTATCTGAACACTTGAAGGGATGGTGATTCCACCTCTTCCCTGGGCAGCCTGTTCCAATGCCTGATCACCCTCTTTGTGAAGAAATTTTTCCTATTATCCAATCTTAACCTCCCCTGGTGCAGCTTTTGAGGCTGTTACCTCTTGTCCTATTGCTTGTTACTTGGGAGAAGAGACCAACCCCACCTCACTACAGTCTCCTTTCAGGTAGTTGTAGAGAGTGATAAGGTCCCCCCTGAGCTTTCTTCTCTCCAGACAGAACAACCCCAGTCCCCTCAAGCTGTTCCTCGTGAGACTGTTCTCCAGACCCTTCATCAGCTTCATTGCACTTTTCTGGACCTGCTCCAGCACCTCAATGTCTCTTGTAGTGAGGGGCCCAGAACTGAACACAGCATTCAAGGTGTGGCCTCACAAGTGCAGAGTACAGGGGGATGGTCACTGCCCTGGCCCTGCCGGCTACGCTATTGCTCACAGAGGCCAGGATGCTACTGGCCTTCTTGGCCACCTGGGCACAAGCTGGCTCATGTTCAGTGGCTGTCAGTCGGCACCCCAAGGTCCTTTTCCGATAAGCAGCTTTTCAGCCACTCTCCCCCAAGCCAGACAGAATGTTATTGTCTTCTCTACAGGTCAATGGACCATCTTTTTCTGAGTCTTTATAGAATTTAACACTATGGTATTGTGGTCCATGGCTAGAACTGCGCGTATAATACTAATACAGATTATAAATAGCAATAATCTAAATGTAACCTATGTCAAGTAAAACATTGCTTTCTGTTCTCTGAAGTAGCTGTTTCATTTCTAGAATTTTATAGGCTCCAGGCTAAGATGTCTGTGTCTGTGCAATAATCCTGAATATTTAGATGGTGAAGCTGACAGGCATGGACCTATGTAGGATATAGTTCATCTTTCACAGAAAGAAGTGATTTCTTTTCATGACAAGAACTATTGATCAACTGATCTGTTTCTTACAAATGTTACTAGCTGAAATAGTATCTATGTGCTTTGGTTTCTGACTGTGCCCTTCAGTAAATATTCATCAGCACTTGAAAATATCCTTCTTATTTGAAGAAATTATAAAATAACTTAGTTAAAGAAACATTGCTAAGTTTTCTTTGCATACAGAAATGCTGTTTCACTTTTTGGAGCAGGATATATAACAGTACTTCACGGGCGGGACATTTTTGTAAACTTTCTGGATCTACCTGGCCTTTCATTAAAGCAAATGAAATATAATTTCCGTTAGTTTTGGAGTTTCCATGAATGAAAAAAAAGCTACTGTATACATAAGCTGGCCAGGTAGAATAAAAATAGTTGTCATGATATTATTTGCAGGGAAGAATTAAAGCAAAGATTAATTGCATGACTTTCATGGTCAACTTAAACACAACTGTAGACCAGTATGTAAATTAACGTTAACTACTTCATATCTGCTTAACTTCTTGCAACATAGCGGTTATTTAAATACAGAAGTAATTGACAAAATGGTAGAGTTGCAAGGCTTCTTAGTTTAGTTGGAAGGAGTTGGAGTTGGCAGGATTTCATAGCTATTCAGAACACATGTCCTAGGACTCTATGGTTAATCTCACTACTTAACCCCCCACAGCTCTTGTTCTGAGGATCAGAAATGATTTGTAAAGCTAAGGATTTTATAGCAGTAAACAAGTTCTGGGTTTGTGCTTTGGAACTCCCAATGTGCAATTTCTTTTTCTGGTATGTATAATAGAAAGCTTAGTAATATTTCACTATTTCTTGTGGGTGTGGTTTATTTGCTTGTGAATTATTCAGGTATTTTAGTTTTACAATTACCTTTTAACAAGGTCAAAGACTTCGGAAATTATCCAAAGACAGGAGAGTGGGACATGGATTAAGTATGTGCTTTTTGTTGTGTCCAGTAAGAATTGTGAAGGGTAGCTAACTCCTCAACTAAAAATCTATACTTACAATTCCCCAGAGTGCTATAGTCAACAAAAATCTTTTTCTTTCAGTTTCCTATGTTTTGTAGTTTTCTTCTATTTTTAGTCTTTAAATTGTGGGATTCCTGACTTCATGTGAAATGGGAAGAATGGTATTCATCTTTAACTGACCAACAATAATGGCTCAACAATTCAAATATAAAACATGGAAATTTAAGAGCTGAGGATAGCAACCTTAGTTGCTGCAGAGCTAGAGCCGTTAGACTGAACTCTCCTTAAACAAAAGGAGCTCATTGAATTCCGCTAGGGTCTGTATCAGTTTCCATATGGATGAAATAGTTTTGCCACACCACATTTTTAAAATACAGCTTCTACTCAATGGTGCAGGCTTTGTATCATTAATATATCAAATTGCTGAGTTATGATGCCTGAAAGAAGTGTATACTACTTGTAAGTGGCAGTATGCACATTAGAACATCAAAACCTGCATTTGCATAGCGAACGGAGTTCCAGTTCTCCTTAGTATTACTGAGCAAGAAATTGGAATCCTAACTAATAAGCTATGCATACAGGGTGAGGGAAGACTCGTGTACTTTTTTTTTGGACTACCTTGCCGTGTGTTTAGGCAAGAAATAATTTCTGATCTTTTTGCAAAATTGGTATGTTTGTTTCCACTCCCTTAGGACTTCTGGTACATTTATTGTACCGACCAGATTTGGCTTGGGGAAAGAATTTGGGTTGGGTAGCAAATAACACTTCCCCCAGAAGCCATGCCTTACTTCAGAAATTTAAGACAATAATAACAAATGAAGCAGGGGGTTACTTAAGGTTGCTACATATAACAATTTTGGGTCAGCTTTGTAGACATGCTGATTGCAAAAATATAGCTTTCTCTGCTTTTAATGGAACTTGATATGAAAATACTTCCAAAACCTAGGCTTGGGTTCATAACCAGGACAGAAGAATGACAGAATTAATTTTGAGTGTTGATTTCCCCATACTTCAGTTTTGCAGGTATTAAATAGAGGTAATTGCTTGACCTAATTGCTTGGAATTGTTCTGAAGATACATTCATTCATATTTATGAAGCACTTGGGTATTATCATGAGAATGCCATGGACATTCCCTTGAGGAATCTAGTAATCGTCTGGTGTAGGAGTTAGGCCTTATATAAATGCCTTTCTTACATAGGGGATTCCAGCAGGAACACTGAGTAATTACACGTTTCGGAACATACTATATCTAGTGCTTCCAGTGAGGCCTGACTCTGTGCATCTTGATGCACACATGCAAAACAGTCACAATGATTTAGCAGTCTTGACTCTGGAATTTTTTAGTTCGAGTGATGATCTGAAAATGTGTTTGTCTAGGATTTTAATATCACCTGACATACTTTTGCTCTTATGTTTTTGGTTTGACCCCCCCCCAC
>NW_009941323.1:0-24016 GCF_000696875.1 Nestor notabilis | reverse complement strand
CATGCTCTTTTTTACTACCTCAAGTTTTTTTTAAAGTACTTACATTAAATAGATCCTGTGGCAATTCAGGATTGTGGCAGTCTGTTTCATAAATTATACCACGCTTCAAACCACAAAATGAACACCAACTGTCAAATTAAGTGCTGACTTAAAGATATTTGTAAATGTGCAAACCCAAAATAGAATGCTGTTTAGTATTGAAAGTTTGTTCTATTGAAGAACGGGATTTAAATTTTAGCAACACCAAGTCTATGGCTCTCGCTATCTGTTAGGCTGTAGTAATTACTAGAGCTTTGAGAAGTTATAAAATGCTAATAGCTCATGGTCAAACTATCTACCTCATGTGATTTTATCATTTTGCACTGTTTATAACCTTTAAAGCAGTATCTTTGTGTCTGTCTCTCTGATTTGGAGACTGAAGTGAAATAGGAAATGGGTACAGCTGCAAACAACTTCCACGGGTTTCCGGTAACACTGGAGAATTACTTAGTGGGGAAATGAAGGGCCAGTGACCGCACAGTAGTATTGGCTTCATTTGAACAAAGGAAATCTTTGTTGTTTAACTGCTTGTGGGTTTTAATCCCAATTGATGTAATATTTTAGAACTTGAATAAAACCAGTATTGCTACATTGAACACTAATGTGATTTAAAGTTAAATAAAGACTGAAACACTGAAATTGTTCTTGTTACTTCTGTAGCTGGCAGACAATGCCAGGCTCACTGATTGTTCATTCGTGTCACACAACTCGAACCATATGTAGCGGTCTCCATGTGCCCAACTCTTTACCTGTCACATGCAGAGAAAATAAAGTATTTGATTACATTGTCTCTGGAACAGATTTTTTTTTTTTTTTTTTTTTTCTTAACCTTTACTGAAAATGTGACCAAAATTTACCCAAATGTTTGTTGATCTCCTGCAACTAGAGGGTTACATGAGTAGATGAAAGTTTGCACAGATACACAGTTGGAAAGAAAGCTTAATTCTGCACAAGGTACTTTTGTTTTCCTTTTTAAATGCTGTTTAAAGCACTTGAAGTGCAATTAGACAAGTATTTTTCTTTTGAGAGCTTTTTGGAACTGGGAAACAAATTCATGTCCATGAAATTTCTGACAACGTCTTCGTATCCATTTTACAATATTTAAGGATTTAGTACTTGAAAGTACAGAAAATTTGCTGTAGTATAGGCAGCTATTTTAAAAAGCTATTTCCAAGCATTTATGTAGAGATCACTTTTAAAGTTTTAGATGGTGGTGTTGGGGCTTGCTTATTTATTTATTCTCTTACATGTCTGGAAAAAGAGAAATGGTAGGAGGTGGGAAATAAATGGGAAGCACAGCAGTCCCTTCCCTTCTCCTTTTTCTGTCCCTGAACTGCATAACAACTTAAAATCATGCTCTGCATGATCTGTGTTGTAAAGCAGGAATTTAAAAGAAAGTTAAGGTTCTTTCCTTTTTCCCATATTCTGATGCAGAAATGATGATGGTGACAGACTCCCTCTATAGCATATGTTCCTTTGAGATGGAGTATATAACATGTGAAATGATAATTCTAGCCAGAGAAGAGATGGTGATCAGTCACTTGCATAGTACCACCTTCACGTAGGCTTTCAAAGATATGTCTTTCCTTGATAGGCTTTCTGTAAAGTTTTTGTACATTAACAACACTAGAATGCTAGTATTAATAGGAAATTAATCAAGAGAAGATTACTGCAAATTAGTGCCACAATTTAGATGTAGCTTGGCTTGATTTGTGGGTGATGAAAATAAAAGATCAGTCCCAGCAAAAATAATAGTTCTACAGGAACTGTGGAGTCACAGCTAAGGGCTAACTAGGAGTCAGCTATAAGACTCTTCTTCAGCTTTTCTAAGAGTGGAAGCAAGACCTTTGGCAGCAGTTTGTGATCTCTGTCATGAGTGTTGCGTAGAGGTCTTTACATATGGTTAAGTTACAGAAGTCCTTTAAATCAGTAGGTAAAAAATTGCAGTGCATTCTAGACTTCCATATTACTGTAATTTCCAGTGCCTTGTAATTGTAGGAAATAATACGCAGTTTAGGGTAGATTTAGATTAGATATTAGGAAGTTCTTCACTGTGAGGGTGGTGAGACATTGGAACAGGTTGTCCAGATAAGCTGTGGATGCCCCATCCCTGAAAATGTTCAAGGTCAGGCTGGATGGGACTTTGAGCAGTCTGGTCTAGTGGAAGGTGCCCCTGCAAATGGCAGGGTGGGTTGGAACTAGATGATCTCTAAGGTCCCTTCCAACCCAAAGGATTCTATGATCAAAGAAAAAAAAAATGGGGAGAGGAAGCAGCATTTCATAAATCTCCACATTCTCATTTAGAAACTAGCATTTTAGGGTTTAGATGTATACACACAAACCCAAACAAACAAACAAAAAAGTGTTGTTTTTATTCATAGTGCTAGATCATATAATGTTGTTTTTTTTCTGGCATGCTGGGCTGCATCAGGGGGAATGTGACCAGCAGGTTGAGGGAGGTGATTCTCCCCCTCTAGTCCACTCTCATGGGGCTCCACCTGGAGTACTGCATCCAGCTCTGGGGCCCGAACACGAGGGATGTGGACCTGCTCAAGTTGGGTCTGGAGGAGGGCCACAAGAATGATCAGGGGGCCAGAGAGCATCTCTTCTGTGAAGACAGGCTGAGAAAGTTTGGCTTGTTCAGCCTGGAGAAGAGAAGGCTTCAGGCAGACCTTATAGCAGCCTTCCAATACCTAAAGGGGGTCCACAAGAAATCTGCAGAGGAATGTTTTACAAGGGCATGTAGTGACAGGACAAAGGGGGATGACTTTAAACTGAAAGAGCAGAGATTTAGATCAGCTACTAGGAAGAAATTTTTTACTGTAAGGGTGGTGAGACAGTGGAACAACTTGCCCAGAGAAGTGTGGATTCTCTATCCCTGGATGTGTTACCAAGGGCAGGTTGGATGGGGCTTTGAGTGGAAGGTGTCCCTCCATGGGGCAGGAGGAGTTGGAACTAGGTGTTTTTTAAGGTCCCTTCTAACTCAAACCGTTCTATGTTTCTGTGTTACTCTTAATTCCTGCCCCAGTTGCTTTGAGATAAAAACCTTTACATCCAGTGTCACTGCTGTGATAAATGTTGGAAAAGCCTGTGCCAAATCATATTTTTACTTAATCCTCAAGTCCTTCAAACTTTCTGTATTTCAACAACAGATATATAGTTCTATTTGTTGGCTTTTTAAGGAGGCATATTCTTGAACTTGTCTACATTTTCAAATTTAAAAGTCTGTATTTTCAAGCTGTATGGCCAGTTCTGAAGTTGACAAAGAAAGATCAACAACCTCTTTCAACTGGTGAGCTTTGTTAAGGAAATTCTCATTGATTGAATTAATAAAAACCAAATAGTAAAATAAATAAACCATATAGACACACACAAAAAAATTCTAGCGATAAACATTTGGAAGGTGAATTTCCCCCTTTCATAAGCCATGTCTTCAAAATTTAGAGGGAATGGATTTTGTCCATAACAATCAGTTAGCTAGTTTTCATATCTGCTCTTTATAAATTATTTAATTAAATACTATTTTTCACAATTTTATATTTTAAAATGTAATGTTATTTGAAAACTTTTCTTACCATAATAGGCTAAATACTAAGAAACTTTACACTTCTTAAATTTCTTATTTCACTTAAAACCTATCACTGTAATTTATCAAAAAGTTTTTAAAAGCAGTTCTTACACTTTGGCCCAAAAAAAAAATTTAAGTACTATCGAACTTCCTACTCTTCCACATAATACATTTTTCTGTTTGTAGAATTTTATAAAATGCCATAAAAGGTTCAGTAATTTCTCGTGTTCCTTACAGTTGTTCTTAACCAATGCCGTCATTAGTTTTATGCCATAACTGCAACCAACCCACTGTTTTGTTACTGAGAAACAGTCTTAGTAAAACCAGTTGAATTGTATAAGAGAAATTTTGACATCAAGACGATAGCCAACATGGAAATCTGCTGTCATATTTTTCTTAGAAATCATGTATTCTTGACTTACTGGAATAACTTCTAAATCTCTGTTGTAAAGTTTAGGTTGTTTGTGTAGTGAGATATAGTCACAGTGTGTGTAAACTTTGACTTTATGGGTGTTGCTACTAAAAAATCTGCTTGTTGATGAATAGTTTCAGTTAACTCAGTGCAAGAAGTTCTAAATTAGATTTTGCTTAGCTACTTTGCATTTCAGAGACAATAGCTACCAGCTGCTGGCAGAGTAAATTCCAAAGACTATATACATTCTTTCTTTGTGAATTTGTCAGTCTTTAATCCCTGTGTGCATTGCAACAGTTTTATGGGAGATTAATTGTGAAATCATAAAACTTCTGTAGCAGAGGAAATGACCTCAAACTAACTTCAGTCATTCAATAATTGGTTTTAAATGCTTCTCTCAACCGATTATGATTTTATTTAAAACATGTTAATAACTCAATGCTGGTTACTATAAACTGAAAAATGCATTTTCTTTGTTCAAGAAAACCCCAAAGTTTGGAAAGGAGCATGGGGTTTCTTCCTTTGTTCAAGCACTATAAATGGAGTAAGATTGTGTCAGGTTTGAAAAGATCTTTCAAGATGGTGTAAGACTTTATGGCAGTAATTCTGTACTTAATTATTGAAGATGAGATAATAAAGTAAGTGATGAAGATCAGGTTACTTAAAAGAGTTAATTACTGAAGGCATTTGAGCTTTGAATTGGTGTGGCTTTAGTATACCAGGAGGTGCTGAAGGCAAGAGTATTTTTGCAAGGTAAGCAGAGAAATAACAAAAATTTATAGTGTTCTTTTGATAGTAAGATCAAAGTTCATTTGACAGGACATTTATCATCACTTACTAGTTTCCTTTCAGTAATCACACTTGGATTTTATTGTTTTAATTCAAATTTTTAGCTATTTTTTAATTATGTATTTTTGTGTGTGTGTTTTCATCTTACACTGCTTATGATTTACAGTTCTGTTTTTTATCTTGTTATGTATGAGAGGAACAAACTACAAAAGGATATGCTTGACAATGAGAAGGGACACGTCCTGAATGCTTTGAAGCATTCAGAATGCAGGATCTTAGGTTTTGGTTTATTTTTCTAGTATAGCTATTTAGGGATGTGTGATTATTTACGTATTTATTTTTTTATTTCCCAAATAGTTTTACTTGTAAAAGAATTATGGTAGAAGCAGTTATATCACTGTCTTAATAAATCCAGGCTTAAAATAATGTACTACATGACTAATTAGGGTGTACAAAAGCACAATGTTTACTTTTATTGGATATATTTGAGCAGTTTTCATATAATTATGTGATCACTAAACACAGATTTCATACATCATTTGAAATCTAGTTGAAATTGAAGCTCTACAGTGTTTATTTGATTTGATAAATTAGTTGTTTATATGAAGAGTTTTTCCTCTTTATACCATATATTAATAATCTTTGGTAGGTTGCTTATCTTTGCTCCCCATTTGCAATCACTAAAATGATTAATGATTACTCAGACAAGCAGATTCCAGGTCCTTGTATCTGTTAAAATAGTTCAGGGAAGTGACTCTTAACTTCACATATGTACCTTGCACTTACATTTCTTACTGGTAGGATTGAGTAGTTAAATTGCATGGTTACTGATTAACATGGTGATTGGTGGTGTGAAATAGCAGGATTAAGTAACTTACTTTTTAACCCTATGTACAAAGCTTGCAGTCTGTTTTGGCAACAAGTAGCAAACTCATAAACACTGATATTACTGTACTTCAATAAATTCAGCACTTCTTGTGTCCTGACGCAAGCCCAACCCTATGGACTAGGCCAGTTATCCCTTGTTTGATGCAATCCTGGGTGTGACTGAGATCTCAATTATTACTTTACTTTTCATGCTGTTCAAAGGGCAGGACATGTATTCAGATGGGATAAATGTGTCAAAAATGTTTTAGTGAATGAAATCCAGAGGGTGTGCATCAGCATTTGAAACAGGAATAAAGAAGTGTCTAAATAAAAAGGTGGTCTGAAGAGCAAGTACAGTGTGCAGTTCTATAAAGCATTTTAGACCTTTCAATTTGGAGTTTACCTAGGTGCCTGTATGTTGTGGGAGTGTCCTACTGGCTTTTGCCTGAACTGCTGCGGATGGGAAAGGCACTAAAGCTGTGAAAGACTGCACTAGTTGAGGGCAATCATGCTATACTTAACAGAAAGGCAACACTGATTTCAATGCAGCGTACTGCAGTATGCCTGCCTTTAAGATTTTTCTAAAATTATCTATTTATAGGGTGGTGTAACTCATTTTTTGTAAAATACCCTGATCAGAAAGTTCATATGTGAAGCGAAAACTACTCCTTTAGCCCCCGAAGTAGATTTAAATTGCGTAGAAAAGCCTGCTAAGCCACAGGCTGTCAGCTGCGTTAGGCAGAAGTGATCTTTGTTCTAACAACAACTGTATAGCAAAAAAAGGTAAGATTCAGAAGGCCCAAGAGAACAAGCAAACAACAACATAACTGTAGCTAGTGGATGGAGTACTCGGCTAAGAGTGGGAAAAAGAACCTGGACTCTCAATTTCTCTTGAAATGTGATACCATTTTTACAGTCTTTATTGAAAGAATGTAAATTATTGCTTTTAAATGTTTTATTTGAACAGAAGAGGCATTTTACAGTCATTTAAGGTTCTTGTAAACTATATTGCTAGTTTCTTTGGGGGCTATATGTTTACAATAATTTTTTCAGCACTTAGAAATTACTGGTGACAGTTCTGTTGCTGGTTTTATTGAAAGCTATAGAAATCCTTAGGACAAGTAAGAGTTTAGGAATGAAAAGCAAGTCAAATTGCTAAGGAACTACCTTTAGGACTTTGTAAACCAAAGCTGTTCAGTTCCCTTATGATATACTTTCTCCAGTATGATAGCTGGTTAGGACTATGATCTTGTTTGGTTTTAAACTCAGCAGCCTGCCTTTGTGGCAATATATTACAATGGCACGCTGTCTAGCTTATAATCGTCATGTATGTGTGACTGTAAGACATAGAATTCATATTTTGTCAACTGCAAAGCTGAAATCTGTTCTTAAATCACCCTGCTATTACTGTTCATTGACCTGTTTTTAATAACCTGTTTATTTACTTCAGTTGTGAAGCCTTGGCTTGACTTACATAGAAGACAAGATTTGACTACAGTCTTGCCAAAAAGCTTATCTGAATATCTTTAGATAGGAAACATGCGCCTTTTCTGATGGTCACTGATTGTAAAGTGAGATGTAAATCATAGTTAACTTGAAATGAGTTGAAAGATGACTAAAAAAAATAGTCATTTTTCTGTGGCAGTGATGAAACAATCGTGGATTACTGTGCTCATTAGTCATTTTGTCCATATTTTGGAGATACTGGAAGTAGTTTAAAACAATGTCATAAAAGATCTTCCCAACAGTAGATGTGACACTCTGTTATCAGAGATGTCTAAGACATAGCTTGATCACATAGAGTACTTTCTTGAGCAGGAAACTGTTGATTCTAGTGGACTTAGTCTTAGACAAAAGAAAGATACATTCCCCTGTCTAGAGGGAAAGCTGTCTGAAATTGGATATAATACACTATTTCTTAAATGAGAATGATTAGTAGGAAATCCTGCCTTGTGGTGCAGCAGCATTTTTATCACTCGAAGAGACAGAATTGGTCTTCGACTTACAGGATGTGAGTGGTAATTTACCCTGTGCTTTAGGGTCATGTTATGCAGTTGTCAAACTAGATTATCATTACAGCCACTTGTACATACAGCCATACTTCCTTCAACTCTTATACTGATTTATGTATTAAGACCTTGTAAAGAAAATACCAAGATAATTGTTTGTAACATTCATTAGAAATTTGTCCTTTTTGAGATTGAAGTGGGGGAAACTAGAGCTTAAATAATAGTACATTGTAAGTGAACTGATTAAAGTTCAGGTGCAACTGATTGAGTTGTACTAATGCCATCCAGAAAGAAACATTTCTGCTGACTGGTTATGGTTTGCGTTCACCATAGAAGATGAAAATCTTATCAACAAAATGTGACCTCCCTTATATTTACTTCCAATGTCTTTTATCTGTTGAAGCTGGTTATGAATAATGTTGTAGCTGCTTTCCCATATTTCCTTCAGTCCTAGTGCGCTCACTGAACAGAGAAACTGTTTCTTTTCATACACTACAATTCAGATAGTGTTACATTATACGCACCAAGCGTATCGGTTCACTCATTGGACGCTGCTTAGTAGACTTGGCATCTGCTTTAGTCTTTTGGATCATGGTGGGTTAGCCCTGGCTAAAAGCCAAACTCCTATCCAGCTCCAGAACCTTCATCATCTGTAGCTGAATGTGCAGTTGGAAAGTCTGTGTATGTTTATGAAAGCACAAATGCTTGTGTTTGTAGGTATGCCTGTAGTAGGGAATGCATGATGTAAGTAAGACAAAAATTTTGAGCTTTCCTCCTCCCCTTGCAAAGACCACTTTTTCTGGTGCTACTTCTTTCATCACTGAGATCCATGCCATAAAGATAGCTAATAGCATGGAATTAATATTAACATTCATAACACGGTGCTCATCTAATGTTCTGTGGGGTTTTTTTTTGAGATGGCGTTGTGTGAAAGTTGTTGATGTGCTGTTTTTCAGATACAGAGGTAACATGATGTAACTGGGCACTGAGATGAAAGCTTATATGGAATAAAAGTGTTAGCTAATGTCAGCTCCTTTGTGCTATTTTGTATTCCAGATGTAGCAGTTTTAATTTATATTTACGTAATTGAATCCTGTAGTGGCTTTTTGTCTGTTTGTTTTAATAGTGTTTAAAATAGAAATCTAAAGTAAATTTTGTTTGAATACAGTTTGATTTTTTCAGTAGACCTCAAATAGGCAGCAGCTATCCCCAGAATGTAATTCAGAGGAGGAAGGAAGAGAGATTACAATCGTATTTGTTACCTGATGAGTTTGGTTTGTTTTGTTATGGATGTTTACAGTTAGTTTCAGCTCATTATAGTACCTCTTCAGCTAGTGAGGCAGAACAGCTGTGGTTTATCCAGGCTTTCTAAATTATTAAGCTGCTGCTATGAAAATGTTTCTGATGAGGTGAGTTTTGAAACATTACTGAATAGAAAAATTGCACCAATTCACTAGAGATACCATTTGCTCGTCATCTTAGAAATGTTTGTTATAAACTCTTCTTTTCCTGAGGATGCTTGACCCATCTTGCCATAGTGTGCATTGATTTCTAGGTGGAATAATAGTCAGTGATGTGAATTACTGGAGCTCATTGTTCCTGTTGGTCATGTGGAAAGGGAGGAAAGGGAGGGGGGTAAGAGGAGGCTAGAGGAAAAAGGAAAATATGACTGCAAAATATGCTCTGTGTGTGAGTTTTGCTTCAAAACTGAATGCTTTTTCACAGAAGTCCGTTGTTTCTCACACATGCTGTCATTTCTCTCAGTAGTGAACAGATTCTCCCCACTTCACAATAAGGTTATCAGAACTGATTATGTTACAGACTTCTTCAGACATTAATTGAAATAATCTTTTACTAGTTACTTCTGTGGAGATGATGTGTATGGAAAGGTGTGGTTATTCATTTATTTGTGTAGGGGGAGGGGCATAGCAAGGAGATCTCTAAACTTACAGAAAAGAGAGGGAGTTCAACCTAAAAAAGCTGAAGAACTTTTGTTTTCATTAGAAAGAGCAGTGGTGGCTCTTGTTCCTGGGAGCTGACTTATATTAGGTCCAAAGATTCTCTGCAACCCTTTTAATGGCCAGTCACAAAGACTACGCTGCATAGGAACATCTTACTATCACAGCCTTGATTCAGGAAAGCTCTTTAACAACTGATGAAATCTCAGTGCAGCATTAAATATAGTATAGAAAAACTTGGAAAAATGGAAAAACTTGGTGATTGTCATAATCAAACCTCTTACAGTCAAGCTGTAGTGAAACACTTCACTGAAGCTAAATTTTCACTTGGTAGAGTGGCTAGCAGTAAAGAGTTAAATAAAAAGAATGCCATGCATGTGTATGTGGTTCTAAATCTAGAAGTGTTACATTTCCTTTGTTGGCATTAGTTTCTGCTCAATATAGAGGATATATATGGTGAAGACTAAACCCTTCTGTTATTGGTCTGAAGTGTTTTAACACAGTGTGGCATGCTTGGTTGAAGAGCGTGGAAGTTTTAACAGATCAGAGCATATATATTTTGTTGTTAGTGGGTATTTTTTCTGCTTACAGTTTGAGCTGTATTGACCAGCTTCCTTAACAAGAAAGTATCTCTGGAATTAGATTTTCTTTAACAAACTGTAATATGTTGAGTAGTGGGTACAGGGTAGAATAATGTCTGGAGTGCTTGCAGCAAAAGCATTTTTTGCTTCTTTCTTTTCCCGAAGTATTAGTTGGCATTTATTAGTGGTGGTTCCAGTCTTAATGGCTTTTAATCTGGGAAAAAGTGTATAGGAAACTTAAAAGGTGCTGTCTTCCTGCTCTCATGCATTAGCAGTTTTCTGATTGCTTTTACTGTGAGAGATAGAATCTAATATTGTCAGAGGGTATAGACTGAATATTGAATATTCATAGAAATGCAAGCATAATGAGATATTTCTGGTGGAATTACTTTATTCTTTTTGTGCTTTTGAGATGTTCCTCATCCTCAACCCAGCTGTGTAGCAGCCAGCTCCTTTAGTGGCTATGCTGAAATTTACCCTTCTCCCTTGCAACTGTGATGAGTTTCAGGTTTAATGCTTTGTGGGAAGGCTTGCACTGGTTTTCTCCAGAGCTTCTCAATAGAAAACTGAGGACAGCTCGTGTTTCCTGAAGTCCTACAAGTCCCTTTGCTTGAGGGAAGCAGATAAGGCATTGTCTCTGCCATTCCTTCACTTCCAATTAACAGTTCTGTGCTGTTCCCCATAGAGCCTGTGAAAAGAAAAGGTGTGGCTTGACCAGCCTCAGCCAGGAAATTAGGAGAAAGCTTTGTTTAGAATATGTGACAATAAATATTTTCAGTTGTCGTTGTTCACAGCTCTGTAATCTCTATGGGAAGCTATTACCTCAAGGAGGTTACTACAGAGTTGCAGCATCTTTTTTTTTTTTTCTTTTTCCTGGTTCCTACCCTCCTCCCATTCCTAAATTCACAGTACTAATGAAACAGTTTTTCCATGTTTGTTTGTATGTTTTTAATTTTCATTCTCATTTTCTTTGTAATTAGGGACAATTGCTTTATAATACCAAAAGATGTATCTTAACAATAACATACATATTTTCTATGTGCTGTAAAAGCATAAAAAGATAAAGTAAGGGATGATAATAGATCTTTATGTCTACCATACCAGATATATAATGGATTTGACACAATGGCAAACCAAACTGCTGGAAGAACAAGGGCAGATTTGACCATAATTGCACAGCCATTATTTGCACTATTTCTTGAATAATAGTTGTTGAACATTTGACAGCTGTAATATTGCCTTATATAGGTTTATTCATGCTGTTTAGTATGGGCTGTTGTTTTATGTAGACTACAACTATTTTGACAGGAACATTGAGTAGCTATGCACTAGTGGTATACAATACTGCTTCCATTGGGCTTTCTCTTTCAGGTGAAATTGAAAATCTTTATTGCTCTTCTTACTTACTCTATTTTTTATCAGCTGTGAGACAAAATTGAAGGCTTTTTTGCTGAAGCAGATCAACCCTGAAAACTATAAGTGGATTTTAATTTTACTTATAAGAGGGCTTATTAATAAACCTTACACTATAGTTAGAAACAGGAACATAAAGTATGTAGCCTGTGTTTTCATCTCTACTTTGTCCTTAATTGGGTAATTGCTTCCCTGTATTTCAGTTTGACAATTAAGGATCGAGATGGCAGTGTTTTCTTATCACTGTAGAAAGCTGGGATAGTTGGATAAAAGGTTTCATGACATTGCATCATCTTCTGTATCTTATATATGCCGAATTCCTAAGAATATGAGATGCTTTGGCCACTAGTGGCTTAAGCTGGGTGAATCCAAGTAGTAGTGGCTTAAGCTGGGTGAGCTTGTTGTTTGCTCCATGAAAAGCCAAGTTAGGTCTAGCAGGATCTACTAGCACAGGCTCAGTCTTATGTGAAGATAGCAATAGTGTTTGTGGGGCCAACTTGTAGCTGCAAACAGATTAATGGCTTTTGTGCAGCAAAGAAACTTGAGTTACCTCTTGTGTCTGCATCCATGGCACAGTCAACCCATACCATAGCAAACCATTGAAGTGTAATTGAGTTGACCAAGTTTATTTTTCATGAAACCAAATAGTTAAAATTTTGAACCTACTATTAGGGAGAATTAATTCAAATAACATCCTTTTGTGTTTAGATTTCAGTGTCTTTTGTCACCTCTTAATCTTTGAATTTATTCATTTAAAGCAAAAGTCTTCCTAATCTTGCATCAAAGGTGTATCAAACTCTTGCAACAAGATGTAGCATCATGCATTAGACACTTGTCTGCTATTACCAACAGCAGCTGACTCCTTGTTGCCAAGTCAAGACAACAAACACAAATTGCTCTGCTTACCACCATTGATGGATCTCTTGACATCACCCTTTTTCTGTTCTTATCACTAAAAATACAAATAGATATTTCTCCTGAAGAGAGAGGTAATTATTCAGATAATGTGTGTAAGCACCCTTTGAATAAGGAGTATGAACACCCTCTCAAAACAAGACTTCTTCTGAGAGAATTACATACGTTGCTCCTGTTAGAAGCATGACATGCACAGATGTCTTGAAAATTGAACTGCGTCTGTCTTAAGGGCTACAACAGTTTAGCTTTCAGATTGCAAGGAATATTTTCATGGTCCTTAAGGAAACCTCTCATCTCCCTTCCTTTAATGAAAGCATAAGTTCTGCAAAAATAGATGAGACCACCTAAGAAGAAATTGAGATTGGGTATATCAGGAACTACTGATTTAACCTAACCGTCATTCAGATCATTTTCTTGAAGGATCTGATTAATCATTCTTTTATATTTACAGGTCTAATTACAACTACATCTAGAAAACTAGATCGAGAGCAGCAAGGAGAACACATACTAGAGGTAAATAATTTCTTTAATTCTCTGAAAAATAGTGGCTGTTAAGTTCATTGCTTTTTCACAAAGAGTTAAGTTTATCATACCTGATCACTATATGAGGAATTTAGAGAACTGGATTTCAGAAGGAGTCTGCTTCTGTGTTCATTATGTTGCAGTGTGGAAAACACATTGCAGTACCTAGCTTATAAAAACAGTGTGTTGGGACTTTTTCATAAGAAGAGTTAAGATACAGATAGAAGGCAATTTTTTGGTTTTATATCTGTAAACCAAGATTTTCTTTTAAACAGTACAAAGGTGTGATTGTCATAAGGAGTATGATTCCTTTTTTCTTTTTTTTTTTTTAATTTTACTTTGTAATTATTGGACTGGTTATTTCTGCCTGCCTTTTGCTGAACATAGACCGCTGAAAAAGAAGTGCAGAATCTTTTTTTAACATTGAGAATACTAACAGATTATATTGAGTCATGAAATGTGCATTGTAGAGTCGGAGTCCAAGAGCAGGAAATTCCTGATGTAATTCGTTGGGGTTTTTTTTTGTTACATTTAATTGATCGTTTGGCATTTATGTAGTAGAATTTCTCATTCTCTGTCAAACATGAAAGAAAAACCTGCAGACAACTGTGTTGTTAACAAGTGTTGTCATGCAATGTGACAGCATTGTACTTCACCTGCAATTACAAGTATTGTAATAAGTATTATTTAAGTATCCAAGACTGAATGGTCACAGTGCACACTAAGATTTATCTGGAATCTTTATTTTGCCTCTCCTCCTGGATGACAGATAAAAGTCTGCAATGTGAGTCAGCAAAACTATGTAGAAGCAAGTAAATCCAGAAGCAAGTCTGGATTTACTCAAAACTTGAGAAATCTATAGAAAAGTTTTCTAGTAGGACTTGGAAGTGAATGTATTCCTTGATAGCACAAAGGACGTTTTTGCAGAACTCCAGTGTAAATGCAGTCTTCCTGGCCCTTTTCTATCCCTTTGATGCATTGCAAGCTGGATTAATGCTTTGGACCAAATTTTTATTATTAGTTTCATTTGCTATATCAGTTTTGGAAATAACTGTTTGCACCTAAGTAGCAATTGGATGGAATTTCCTCTGCAGTGTGCTTCTAGTAGTAGTAGTAGCAGCAAAGTTAATTAGTGGCAAATCTGATTTAGTACTAGACATGTTATTCCCAGAAATTGAAAGTCAGTATATTATTCTCTTTTTAAGTTGCATCCTTAAGTCTGCTTGTGTCAGTTTCCCAAAATACTTAATGTCATTTATATCTTATTTCTTGACCACTGCTATGTATATTGGTTGTAAAATTAGTATCTCATGACTTTTACTCCTATGCATATTGTGCTGGCTTTTGTATTAGCTTTATACAGTAAATAGAATGAGCTGTAGGTAGTTCTCTGACCCTGAAGCCACCTGGCACAGTATGGCTTTGACTGCTTTTACCTTATCCCTGGAACAGGATGGCCATGTCCAAGTTGCTGATTGAGAATGGTGCCTGAATTGTGTGAATTCTCAGGCTGCAGCTAGGCAACATGTAGGCGTGTGCTATTTGTTCTGGGCCAAAACTTATGCCAGAGATCATACTAGCAGTGTACTGTTACGGGCAGTTTTCTGCTAGCAGTCATGCCTGCTAATTTAACTTTAAGTTATATCAAGATAACATGTACAGAACTCGGAAAGTTTCTGTTAATGTAACATCATCACACAATGGTTCATAAATCCTCCTGGTTTCAGCATTCTCCATAAACATAGCAGATTTAGCTAATTGCTCTTTCGTTTAGAACATTGGTGATGGTCTTCTGATATTCTTCGTAATTCTCCATTCTTCCTTCATTTTGAATCCCAGATGGTGGTTAAAATTTTAAATAAAGGTCTGCTAAGCATCTAACAGAAGAACTCTTAAATACAGAGCAATACTGACAGACAGTATGACCCAATGTAGCCATTTTCCCATTTGTTAGTTTTGTGTTGAGAGCTTTGAAAGTAAGTTGGAAAGGAACCTAGAAATGCACAGGATGGTGGGATTATGAGCCAAGTGCTGAGCATCTGGCTAATTAATAGAGCATTGAAATGTTGACCAGATGGGTTGGTGGGTTTATTCCTTGTTTGCTGCTAAATTTGATCCTTGATTGCACTCCTGCTTGCAAAATAGTAATTAATGTGCCCCATTCTTTTATTCCCAACTTGTAACTATTTTCTGGGTGCCAATTGGCACTTTTAAAATGCAGTTATTTTAGGTTAGCTTCATGTTATTCTCTCCTGTTTTAGTATTCTGTTTGTTATGTCAGTAATGCCTTCAAAAGTGATGTTACATTCAAATCAAACTAGATTTTCCTCAAGTTTTCCTTTTTTTTTTTGTTTGTTTTTTTTTTTTTCCTGCTTGGCCCAGGGCAGTGCTAATTTTATGTTAACAGACAAGTTACTCTCTACTGTTTGGAATTTCCTCTTTTGGGTTGTGTTTTGGGGTTTTTTTTGCAAGTTGAAAGAAGTGGTGGTGTTCCATTACAAGTGCTAAAGGGAACAGATATTCATGTATGTCGGAATCCTACCATTTCATGTTGCATTTCATGTGTTTTGTTGTGGTTAATCACTCATACTTTTTCATTTTCTTCATACTTTTAAGTTATACCACATTTCACTTGTATTTCCATATCTTTTTTCTTAAAATAGATGGGAAAGGGAAAAAAACCAAAACCAGTAACTGATCGTATCCTCATTCGTGTCAGGGTAAATTATTTTCTTTCAGCAAAGATTCAATTCTAGTCTTCCAATAGTATTTCATTATTTTGTATCCATATTATGCTTGAATCCTTTTGTTTTTTCCATAGTCAGATGTCCCAGGGCCTTCCTGGCTTTTTAGTAGAAATTTTTACTATTGCTGGAAGAGCAGACCTGGTTTCATTTCCCATTTAATTTCGGCCATGGAAATAGATTGTTCTGCGTCTTCCTTAAAAAGCAATTTTTTAAGCTTTTTTCAAACAAGATAGTGATTTTATGTTTTAAAATATAGAGGACTTTTAATGCATAGGCCTGTCAAATTCTGAAACTTATACTCATCTGAATGGCATCTTTCGAAGTGTAAAATCAAATTATTAAATTGAAAAGTGGCATGGAAACACTATGCTGAAAGTGTAATAATATCTTAATGTAGTGAAGCTGTTATCAGAAATATTTGTGCTGTTTCTGTACTCGAGTCAATATTTCAGTTACAGTGCTGCAATATAGTGGAATAGATTTAGTAAATATCTATTGATTCCTACATGCCATACATCAAGCATCAAAATATTAAGATAGTAGCTGAATAAGCTTTTGTACTGCCTTATGTAAATATTGACCAAATAGATTTACACAATGGTCTTTAACTGATGATAAGGCATTACTTTACAGTTGTTGTAGGCAGTTTTAGAGAAAATCTTATTTAAAAAGAGCATTGTTGGAAGAACTATGTTTGAATTGAACACTAACCATATCCTTTTTAATAAAAACAGGTAACAGTAACAGACAACGGTATTCCTGCAAAATCAACAATTGCACGGGTGATTGTGAAGGTCTTAGATGAGAATGACAATAAGCCTCAGTTCTTGCAAAAGTTCTACAAAATCCGGCTTCCAGAGCGTGGTAAGCCAGAACGAGAGAGAACTGCTAGGAGAGAGCCGATCTATCGAGTTATTGCTGCAGATAAAGACGAAGGCCCCAATGCAGAGATCTCGTACAGCATTGAAGATGGTGATGAACATGGCAAATTCTTTATTGAACCGAAAACTGGTGTGGTTTCATCAAAGAAATTTTCTGCAGCAAGGGACTATGATATTCTTTCAGTGAGTCAAAATCTTGCATACCATGAATACGTGAAGTGTTCATTTATCTGTATCTTCATGGCTTCTTATTCAGTAGCTGGCAGATGGGTGACTGCAGTATCTGAAGGAAGAAAGTTTCAACAAATCCAGAAGTATTGTTTTGTGGGTTGTTTTATTTTGGGTTTTTTTGTGTTTTTTTTTTTGTTAAAGGATGATTTCAGAGGTTTGAGTGAGTCAAGAATCTGCTGTTATTTTCCAGAACTTGACAGATAATGAACGTGATGAGGGAAGTAAGCAATCAGTTTCACTCTCTTTCAGGAAGAAAGCAAAATAAAAGTGAATTTATCGTAACAGTTTGTGCTGCTATCAGGTGCTGCATATTTTTCTCCATTTGCTGCTCTGATAATGAAGGGCAAGTGGCACTTTGGGAGACACTTAACCTTTTTGGATATATCTCACACAAGCAAACATGCTTGGAGCTTCTTACTACTTTTCCATTTATGTGACATAATGATTTATGCAATCCTGTCGCCTAAAAGATGTGTCTGTTTCACAGATTAAAGCTGTAGATAATGGTCGTCCACAAAAATCATCAACTACACGGCTTCACATAGAGTGGATTCCAAAGCCCATCCCACCCACAGAGCCCATTTACTTTGAGGAAGCATTTTTTTCTTTTACGGTGATGGAAAGTGACCCAGTTGCTCACATGATTGGCGTAATAGCTGTTGAACCTCTTGGAACACCACTTTGGTTTGACATAACGGGTAAGAATGCTTTAAGGGCTTTTATTATTAGAAACAAACTCATGGAGTCTGAGATACTGGAGGGCTCATAGAGGCTTGATTTCTTAATCTGTCTTCTAAATAATGCAAGGTGTTGACATTCTTTAGCAGTAGATGTGTATTTTTCCTCTTATTTCATCATAGATCAAAATGACTTACATTTTTATCAATGCCACTGTATATCAAAGATTAAAATTACATTGCAAAATATCTGCTGTGTTGCAGTTTTGGAAATGACTTATGAATATTGTGTCAGTGAAATTAAAACTAGTCAAATCAATCTCATAGACTGTAGGATGTAGGAAAGAAATAAAATGCCTGCTTTTTGCAAATCGGGATAGTACACCCAAAGTGACATTATACTGTTTACATTGATTTCTTGTCTTGTGGGCTGCTTCTCAGTTTACTGTCCCTTGATTCAATACTAAAAGGAAGGCTTGCAAAGTTCCTAACCAACCCCAGCAAACTTTTTGATGTACATATTCTTACTACTATACCATAGCTTAGCCTCTACCGTTAAAAGGGGAATTCTAATTAGTAATATGACTGTATGTTCATGCTGTGGCAACTTTTACATTTTAGACTTATTCGCTAGGCATGTGAGCACCAAAAGTACAGAGTGTTCACTGTATAGCTGATACTAAAACCAAATTGTGCCTTGTGTTACGTGCTTTAGAATCGAGAAGAATAGTACAGCCTTGTTTGAGGAGAGGTGTCTTACAGTGAATTGTTTCTGGTCTTAAAACCTATCACATTGGGATTTTTCCATCACATTCACAAGAGAGAGAAGGATCTTTTTCACCTTGGTTACTCCTGAAAATTTTAGCCATGGTTATGGTGTTGTTGGGGAGAGCATTTTTTGAATTATTTCTGAAGAATTTAGTTAAAGGTTGGTTTTGCTGGTATGTATTACCTAAGGGGTGCTCAGAACAGCAACAGTTAAAACAAAGTTTGCAAAACTGGTACGTGTGGCAGGAATATATGAATGGCAAATACTTGAGGGTGTTCTCAGAAAACTTCAAAGCACATGAGGACACAGCTCTTCCCTCAATGCATGCTTCATGCATGAGCAACGTGTGATGACATTAATAATAATTGTTAATGTATTAAATATTTACATAGGGGTTTGGTTGAGTTTTTTTAAATGATTCTTTCTAATGTATTCTGGGGGGAAAAAAAGTTCCTGTCTGAATAGATCATTGTTGAATAAAAAGTTTTTGCATTCAGACAAACATTTAGAGATCTGTGCAACTTGTGTTGAGACAAAGTAAAGAGTTCAAGATGCCTTCTTCCACTTGCGTAGGGGAAAAGCTCTCTGTATTAGAGGAATTTTGGAACTGAGGCTGCTCTTTTACTGTTCTCCTGAGCACACATGTACATAGATACGGGAGTAGAAAAGCAGAAAATATAAAAGTAACTTAAGTCAGCAGGAGCGAGGAAAAGATTCCATGTGCTCCAATTCAATCAGGGTTATCCAGTCAACAGCAAACAAAACATCTGTAGACCGGAAAGGAAAGGAACCCTATAGACCATTAAAGGAAAGGTTAGGAAAGGGATATCATCACAAAAAGGTTAGTGGTTCATGGAGATGAGAGTAGATAGAAGAGAGGCCTCAAAGGTCTTGAGAGTTTCCACATAATACAGCAATGTCATTTCCTTGGGTCTCTTATTAGAAAAACTTGTTAATTAGATTGGGGAAGTACTTTTCCATTGTCTGTCAGTTGTATTCTATTGCTGTGCACTCTGAACAGTGTGTACATCTGAACAGAATTCTGATGATAGTATGATTTTAATTTGCTCCTTCTAAGCATGCAACACAGTTTCGACTATTACAGAATGCACAGAAAATAGATGACATTTTCCTGCTATTTTTAAAAAGACATATACAGTGGGAAAGAGCAGAACTTGTCCACACACTGTAAAATGAACCATTTTATTTTGACTGTTTTCTTAGTAAAACTGTTTCAGAAAGTTTGATATGTGATCATGTTGTGAAGTTATTGGCTACTCTTACAGGCAGTCTCTTTACTGCCCTCTTTTACTGTTTCTAATAGCATGAATTAATTTGATTGACAGCTTTCCTTTGTGTTCTGTGCTTGCTTTCCATGCTTTCTTTCTTTTTGGCTGAGCCAGGAGACAAGCTTGCTAGTGAAGTATTTTACATCTTTCAGATGGCTTGTGACCTGAACTGTACAGCAGAAGGTATCTGCTGAGATCACATAATTTATTACCAGATTATGAGATCTGAAATGAAAGCGTACATTTATAAAATATTTATTTTATTAATCCTTCGGAAATCAAAGTGCTCACGGTTGCATTTGTGACAGGTTCGTTTTTGTTTTGTTTTGTCATCATTACATTTATACAGCATCAATTTAGAGCATTCAGTTTTGGCTTTCGCCAAAACTGTTGCTGTTACACTTTCAGTGTATCAGATGCAGAAGCTTGGGTTGAATTCTGCTTCAACGGATTACCAAATATCGCCACAAAAATTAGGCAAGCTCTTTGTGATTTCCTTGATAAGGAACAAAAAAAAAAAAAAAGTTGGTTATACAGCTTGTGCTTGTATCAGAGAAACTGAATGAACAGATTCATATTCATTCGTCCTACTCTTCCCTTAAAATGGAGATGACTTCATTGAGACATCTGAGTAAATTTCATGCCAGTATTGCATACCAGCTATAAAAGAAAAGTTGAGACACACTTTCTGAAGCTGACATTTTGCACAAAGCCCATTAAAAAAATTGCATATACAGCTGTTAAAAAAAAAATAAATTAAAAAAGCTGCTGCCTTTTATGCTGTCCAGCTCATATCCATTTGTGTGATTCAGAAACTGCTGCTGGCCCAGTTAGAGGAGCTGGCTTTCAATGAAACTAGAAAGATTACATTATCTTTGTCATTATCAAATATCTTAAATCCATTGAAGCAGAATCCAGCCCATCTTTCCTAAACTGATATGTCTGTCATGCAGTGGAACCTTCTAAAGGTGAAATCCTTTTTACATGTGAATGGGGACCCCTTTCAGTATTTGCTCTTCTTTCTTGAATTAAGTATAAATTTGCAACCTTTGGAACTTCACCCTCTCACTTCTAGTCTTGGCTTCTTGCAAAAGGCATTTAGTGATTTACAAAGCATAACATGTAAAAACTCTTAAAAATATAATAAGGCACTTGGATATCTGAACACTATCCTTGTAAAATATAATGAGAAAAACACATGCACGTAATTAGGAGAAATTAGTTTGCCATATCAAGTGCTGGCTTGACCAAATAAAAATTGATTCCTCCATTTCAGGCAGTTTATTGAGAGGTCTAAAGTAATTGTAGTTAAATGGCAGTATTTTATCATTGCTAACAATATTTGGACTTTATGGACATTATATTCTCATGACGGTCTGCTTGGGGTGGCATGATGATGATCAATTAAATGTTTAAACAATTAAGTGTAGCTATTCATCTACACAGTCATTTAACTATTTCAAATGCTAATTTGAAAGTTTCACAAGGGGAGTTAAGATAATTTGCTTCAGAGAAGGATTGGCCACATTTAAACATTGGACATTTAAAATTTAGCACTCATCTGTGACCTGCTTATCTCAATATAGTGAGTTCTTTGGATACTTGGCATTAAGATGAGAATCCTTTGGAAGTACTGTAGCTTTTTTAACCTTATCTGTAGTCATATATAAGTATAGTAATTTGCTCTGATCCAAAAGACACAAATTTGACTGTGTGGTTATTTGAGATTTTCATTTATTTTGTTACAAAGTAGGTTTTCCCCTAATTAGCCTGACAGTCTGCAGGAAAGAAACTATCGCATTTCACAAAGTAATTCTCAGTTTCCTGCTATCTGAAATCTTTAAATTCTGGTTAAAAAAAAAAAAAAGTGGAGAATCTTGCTAAGAATCTACTTGCTAACTTTCCATGAGCCAGACAAATCAGCTTTGTCCAAAACTATGCTGTTTTAAATATCTGTAAGTAGCAGCATATCCCATTACCAGAAAAAAAAAAAAAAAAGGTTTAAAATAAGTGTGTATATATAAGTATATGTGTATATAGCTCCACCTTCATTAAGCATCTGAAGATAGACCATGATCATACCTGAAAACAATGAAACAGTGCTGTGTTTTATGAACTTCTTCCTCTCCCAATTTCCTGAACAAGGTGGCAACTATGACAGTCGATTTGATGTGGACAAGGGTACTGGAACTATCATTGTTGCTAGACCTCTCGATGCAGAACAGAAGTCAAATTACAACTTGACAGTAGAGGCAACAGATGGAACCAGATCAATCAGCACTCAGGTAATGGACTTTCTAATGAAGCACTTACAGAAGAAGGAATTTGTAGGTGGGGGGTGGGAGGGTATTGCATTTTCTCCCTATCATTTTTTTCATCCTGGACAATGAATATTTTTAATATAAATTAGTGACGTTGAAGGAAAAGTGGATGCTTATATTCTTGGAGCCGTGTTGTTTGGCAGTAACACGTGGAAGGTTGTGTGTTACTATGCTATAGTTTGAATCAGCAGCTTTTAAGTTGTACCATGTTCCTACGTTAGCTGAATAAAGGAAAACATAAACTAAACCCTTCCATGCATGATTTACTCACAAGAAAAGGATTAATACTTCTTATATGAATTATCCCTCTTTATCCTGCTCTCCCAGAATCACCAAATAATATGGTTACTTCACTTGAAATTTAAAAGACAACTATTTTAAGGTTGGTTGGTTCTCTCTACCCAAGATCTGTGGATGACAGTATGATGTACAAGCACTGTTCTATGAAACTGAGCTGCTCCTTCTGTATAGCGTAGGTATAGAAACAAGGTTTAGATGATACCATCTCTCTGTATATTCCTAAGTACTTTCTTGTAGCTTCAGTGAAGGTAGAGACTGCAAAACATTCTTCAAATAACAGCAATCTTAGCCAAACCAAATCTTTTCAAATTACCTCTTTACTAAGTTTTAATAGTGGTGGCGGTTCTTTGCAGTTGTTGCAGTAAGTTCACTTTAAGGCAGAAGCCTTTTGTGACACTATTGGAATTAACTTGTAGTAAAGTAGGTTATGATGTACCTCTCTGCTGTTTTTTCCCATCTAGTTCTTTTCCCCACCCAGAACTTGAATATATTTGGAAGTAAGGTTTAGCTGAGGTTGGTGTGAATGGAGCCATGAGCATAGACAAGCTCCAGTTTTCTTGCAAACAGAAAGAAAACTATTTATTTACTGATTGAAGACTATTGGATTGGGACAGTGATGTGTCTTTGTTACCTACGCTTGTCACTGATCTACCCCTCAGGACCTCAAAGAGTAATTAGGTTACTGCTGTCTTTTCTGTGTTACTAATGCAATTTCTTGTTGAACTTTTGTGCAGTATGTATGGTTTCCTGACATCTTTTCTAATGTCTTGTATGTTGTCTTCCTCCTTTTGGCCAGAGAGAAAGATGTTTCTTGTCAATGTTTAGGATTTAAAACAGAATCTTTATTGAGCTGGCTGAAAGTCTAGAGACTTAGTAGGTCAAATCGACTAAATTCAATAGTAGAAGATTGCAGGGTTAGCAGTTTCCTTTGAGAACTGCCTTTTCCTTTAATGGTGACAATTGTGAGTGATATTCTAGACCATGAGCCTCCAAACACAACAACCTGTCCCCCAGTCAGAACTTGCTATCATAGATGTGATGCCATTGCTTCTGGTGCTGATAGCCATCATGAAAGGTTTGGAGAATCCTGCTGTAAATTTATTGCCTAGTTGTAGTAAAAATATTGAGCAGATTCATTTCTACTGATTACAGAATGCTGGATAAAAGGCATCAATTACTTGGAGTGGAGGGGGTGGGGAGAGAGAAACTAAAAATGAAAGAAATCCAAATCAGCTAAAGAGAATTCCTTTTGTCAGGAAAGTGAGAAAGACAGCAAGAGGCTTTCCACACCCACTCTCACCCCCCGCCAAGAATGCAGTCAAAAATGCCACCATGCAGAGTGCGTTGAGGTAGCCTGTGGGCTAGTAAAGGCTGAATGTGTCATCTTGATGACTACAGATATTCTGTCCAGTGTTGCTCCTTATATAGCTGAATTTGTGCAGACATCCTGAGCTGTCACAGTTCAACCATAATCTGCTTTGTCTTCTGGAACAACCAAGAATTGGAAGGTCACAAAAATACTTTAACCCTCACCCCTTCTCTTCCTCTGGGTTATGTGATATGTTTAGTTCTTGAAGTGCACAATGTAGCTTTTGTCCAATTTCTTTAAATGAATTTGTTATTTTAGAATTTTGTAAAGCTGAGTGAACAATATCAACATTTACCACAGCAGTCTTCTGCAGAAGAATCGGAGTAGTAGTCTGTCGTGGTTCAAGCCCAGCCGGCAAC
>NW_009941322.1:57665-58109 GCF_000696875.1 Nestor notabilis | reverse complement strand
TACATTTAAATTAAATATATATATATAAAAGCTTTGTTTTTCTGTTTGATTTATGTCATTTACAGTGTCTACACCTGCTTATTCCCCATAAGGCTGGAATAATGCTACTTTTCAAATGACTGAGCCATTCAACCATTAATGAGTAGCCTTTAAGATTTTCATATACATATTTAATAAACTATTATATTTAATAAACTCATATTTAATAAACTGTTCATTCAGCAAAACTATTTCTGAAAAAGCCTCTTAGCAATTTTTAAGAATTATTGGTGTAACTCTTCAGCAAAAAGAATGTTGGATGCAGCATGGGAAAGCACAACCTAGCTAGAGTGGGTATTAACAGCGAAAATGCAAAGCCACACATTAGCAGTAAGCTTGCTGCAGACTCAGTACAAGTTTGGGATGCTGGCCAATAACAAAGCATGTGCCAACATGTTTTTATTA
>NW_009941322.1:43983-57634 GCF_000696875.1 Nestor notabilis | reverse complement strand
GTTCAGCAGATTCAGGAAAAGCTGAAAGAAATCTATTCACCAGTGTGGCAATCAGACCTTCATGTCGCTGTATAAACACCCTAAAGGGCAAGTTTACCTAGTATTATGTCACTTGATGAAGGCTTAATGTTTTAGGCATGTAACATGGATTACCACTGATTTACATGCAGCTGGTACAAGTTTCATATTGATAACACTTACAAATGAGCCCAAGTAAGTATTTTAATAGCTTACATTTTTAAAGACTATGTCAAATAATATCTTTATGAAACTATGATCATTTTTCTGTATTAAATATGTTATCTTTGTACTTCTTTCATACATTTAAAAAACTCCTGGAATTAATACCAGTAGATGTTAGAATAATTTAAATATTCTGTTTTAAGATTAATCATTAGATCCACTATCACTGTTTTTGATTACAATGTCATTTAAATGTGAGAATTATCTTTGGCTAAAATAAATACGTTCTTCCTAAGTGGTCAGTAAAACAAGGCAAACCTTCCTAAATAACAGATATATTAGGATGTATATTTTCTCATTCTCAGATCACCTTCATTATATTAAACTTGAATTTTGCCCACAAAATATTTGAATTTATTTCTTATTTCTTTACTTTTCACCAAGATCCTGCTAATAACTATTCCTTCCCCATTCCCAGAATTTTAACGGAACTCAGACTTCTGAAATCCACATTCTTTTGCAACCAAACCACCTTATTTGCATTTTCTATACCTGCCACTCTTATTTCTTAATGCTGACAGTATGTTTTAAACACTATATAGGATACCAGATACACCTCACAACTTCAACATGCTGGTAATCAAAACTAGGTAACAATTTTTTTCTTACTGGTTGTTCTATCTGTTAGAAAGCCCTCCCCAGGAAAAGTCTGGTCCAAAAGATACAGTCTGAAAATCTCAATACTATCAGGTTTGGAAGACCATAAGCAAAAAATAATGTCTATTTATGTCTCATCTGCTGTCCTCCTGAAATTTAATGCTGAGGATAGAAAAATAATTCTAGTTTTACTGGCTGACATGTAACAGCTCTATAAATAAAAGAGAACTGTGATTTGCAGACAGCTTGTAATAAAGCTGATATTAAAAAAAATCCATTAAAGTAAGTTTTTATTATATATGCATTTTCTGCCTAATACAATTTTATGCATTACATATATTCTAAATAAAGGAAGGCAAATGCTTTGCTCTAATTGAAGTACATCTCAAACTAAAATAGGTCTATCAGAAAAAAAGTTACTTGAACGACAGATCATTTGACTTCAGAATGCTTGATTTAAACATATGATATCCAACCACTTAAATAAGAAATTTGAAAGCACATATGGAGTCCAGTAATGCAGTTTTCTGTTTTGTTATTTTTAGATAAAAGTATCTTTTTTACTTAATAGAAACCAATCTTTTTTCGTTGTTATTTATATCAAGTCTTTATAACATTGATAAACAGGTGTAAAGAAATTACATTTGAGAAGCAAGAAAAGCAGGCCAAAACTACAAGAGAGACCTAGTGATTTTTGCATGTAATTATGTTATTTCTATATTGAGTTAGAGCAATAAGATGGACAAACATGCAATGCATTTTGGATTATTAGATCAATGGTAACATTTCCTCACCAATTTACCACAGCACCAGAAAAGCTTATCTGAATCTGCTCCCTGAAAATACAAGTCTTCTCTTGCTTCAGTTTGACAGTATCTTAAAAAAGTAGTCTGGATGTAACAGGATGTGTTGTTGACACAATCTATCTCTGGATTTTCAAATAGAATAATAAAATAAAATCAATAATAAGCTACATTTTTTTTCAAGAGCCCAGGTCCTAGGCATTATTGCTAGGAAAAAAAAAAAAAAAAAAAAAGAGAAATAATTCATATCCTATTCAATTTAATTCTAAAAATTTAGTAAAACCAAAATCATGATCAAAATCATATACCAACATCTACAGCTGTTTGTTTGGGTTTTTTTATCTTTAACTATATTCAGGTGACATTTAATTCAGGTATGTAGGCAAATCAAGTATTCCTAAAGTTTTGGTCTCCATAGTTTCATCTTTTAATGAAATAATGTCCAAAAGCAAACATTTGTCAATGGTCTGTCACTTCTCTATTTTAACAATGCATTTTTATATCCAGTATTCTGTCTTATGCTTTAATTACCCATCAGAGAGACAAAAGCTTATAAACTCATCCATTTACATTCAATCCACATACCTGTCAAAGTACTTTGTGAAAATAAATGTATTACTCATGAGAGAAATGCAGGTCTATTGAGGCTGTGTCTGTAAGGTTTATATGCTTTACAGCATCTCCTAAATTCTGAGAAACAATTGAGCAGTGATTCCTCCATCAACACATACTTATATCAGAATTTGAAAAGTAACTCCCTTTCAAAAACACATTAGAAATGTTTTTCTTACAATGCCTTTTCTCCAACGCCTTTACAAAACACTGTATCTTTACTCAGGTAGAATTCCATTAATACACATCTCAAGTCACGAATGAAGACAAATATTTAATTCAATAACCTCATTTGGGAGTTAAAAATCTGCTACACACAAACACCTTGGCAGCTTTTTTTATATTTTCATCAATTTTTCTCCTTCAATCATTTTCAGTGTTACAGTTTTCATATAAACCTGACATTGTACTTCAGTGATTTTTTCCCTTTTCATTAAATCCATATGAATCATCCAATTACCCCGCTCCCTGCTATTAGTCAAGACAGTCCAAACTTACTGGCAGGTTTTTTTCCAAGGCTGTATGTGCTTCTGGAAACATCTCCTCAAGTGGAGATCTCTGCCTCACTGAGATTGTCTACAAGCTGTGAGCTAGTTGTGTCACCAGCACTGCACAGGTTAACAATGACAACCACCACTAACACTCCTGATGAATTGTCCTGATGGATCATATGAGACCTCCTTGAGAGAGATAAAAATCAACAGCAATTGATTTCCAGCAGAAACTTCAAAATCTGAGAAATTTGTCTCTTTGGATATACAGACTACGCTTCTCCTAGTGTGCACAGCAATAGAAAATACCCATGAATGACCAGTAGATTCACTCAATACTTAAAGAACCTTGAACTGCTCTACCTTATCTTTGAAAACAACAGCATGTTGTGTTACCAGCTGTTTCAACACACCAGTATGTACCTGAACTACTTTAATTAAAGGCGTAATACTAAAGATCTGACCTTTGGAAACCAAGTATTTTGAGGATCTTAGGGATTATTCACACCAACTACTTTATATGCTTCACTTGCATATGTATCCCAGGCTTCCTATATAGCCATTGAAGCACATTTGCTTCTGTCTTTAGGCAGTATAATCACATTTATTACCAAGCCAAATGGATTTGACCCTTACATGGGTGCTCAGGGAGAACAGGAAGAACTTTAAAAGTGAATACAATGGCCAAATGGTATTGCCTAGAAGACAATGAAGTTACAGCAGAAGATGTCAAGCTCACAGCAGCATATCCTCACACACTGACCAGTAGCATGGCAAGATCAAAGACATGTACTTCATAAAGTGTACTCAGCAAAAATTAATTTTTAGAAACTTAAATGCTAGGGAATGTTCTCAATAAGATGTTGCCTTGTACTACATTACTATGATAGGCTTCATTGGCATAATTTAGACATTAAAAATCAGACTGTTAATTCTATCAAAACCAGAAAAACTGAAGGCAAAGAAATGTTAAGCCCTGCCTGTGCACTTGCAATTTTTTACAAGTAATCCAGACGGTTTTACAGCTTGTTTCATAGTAACTGTAGGAGTCTAACAAGCAAAATCACTGTTCTATGGCATTAAAACATCTTCTCTAGTAACTGTTGAGGCTGTTAAAAATACTAATAACACCCACTCACCAGAAAAGACCCAACTTACTTGTAAAGCCTAGAAAGGAGTTCACTCCTGTTCTTCAAAACTAAAAGCGATAACACAGAGAAGAAAGAAGTTTCTTGCATTTTTTCTATCTTGAAATGTATACTCTAGACTCATATTTCTCAACATGAAAAAAGGAAACATTAAAAAGAAAAAAAGGCTATGAAAACTCAAGAAAAAATTCTGGAATTGGAACTCTTGAAGGTATTTTTATATAAAAGTTATATTCTTCCAAAATAATACTTCATAAAGAGAAAAAAATTCTTCAAGATGTAGACATGTAATTATCTTTGTATCTGGGTACATACTACTTCTGCAATAGCTGTACCAGTATGTGACATAGTTCTCTTATTTCAGTTTAAATCCTAAAGTTTATAAAAATAATAAAAATAAATTCAAAAATCCATGTGACTACAGGCCCAAACATAAAATATAATTTCTTCTGTTGTTTTCTGTTTAATAACGACTTAAATAATGTTACTAAAAGACATGAATTCAACTAATTGTGCATGCATGACATTCACACGATGTAATACTTTCAGTTAGAAACAGAAGCCACACATAATCAACTGTAAGAGCTCTAGATGAAAAAAAGTCAGCCAAACAGGTCCTCTATGGAGGGCAGAAATAAGCACTAACTCAGGGATGAGGAGCCATATGTGGACCCTCAGCAAGAAAGCTGAAGAGAGAGGTTCCTAGAATAAATATATTATGGGTGCAATCTTTAAGCTGCTGTGACAGGTCTGTGTCGAACACCATGGTAGCCTCCAAAAGGGCGAACAGCTGATACACTTTCAGTGCTGACGCTGGCATTCAGCTGATGAGTAACGCTAAGTGTACTGAAAGCACTGGTCACTGGGGCAGTGAGGCTTCATACTGGTGATTTCTCAGTAGAAACTGTCCAGGACTGACTGGTATGGTAACTGGGTTTAGGAAATTAGACGGATGATGAGGTTTCTGTAATTGCGGCCCAACTGTGGATAGTGAAAAATTTCAAAAATTCAAGTTTAAACTTTTACTAAAGCAAAGAATGCAGATCAATAACTACATACAGAGCATTGTTTATGCAACATAAACATGCCTAAAATATAACGTAATACACTATATTACAGTTTAAGAATGTATTTATGCCAATAAATAAATATGGGAATACTATTAATGTCAATATAAACCTATTTACTAACACATATCCAGTGTGAGATATCAACAAAATTATTGCTACTATTTCCATATTTCTTAACTCAGCTGCATTGAGAAGAAAAAAACGACCATTACAACAACATTATTGCTTAAACGATCACAGGTCTCTACCCTTCATACTCCGATAAAATTATTAGAATACTGAATCTCCATTTAAAAAAAAAAAATAATCACAATAGGAAGCTTTCATCTATCGAGTTACTATTTGTTTCAACACCCAATCGGAGCCTGGGAAAAAATTAAAAAAATAAAATGATGGCAAAAGCATAGAGGACTATGAAAAGACCTTGGCTGGACACCTGATGCCCACCAAAGCTGCTCTATCACTCCCCTCCTCAGCTGAACAGGGGAGAGAAAATATAACGAAAGGCTGGTGGGTCAAGATAAGGACACAGAGAGATCACTCACCAGTTACTGCCATGGGCAAACCAGACTCAACTTGGGGAAATTAGTTTAATTATTACCAACCAAATCAGAGCAGGATATGAGAAATAAAATAACCCAAATCTTAAGAACACCTTCCCCTCACCCCTCTCTTCTTCCTGGGCTTAACTTTACTCCCTATTTTCTCTACCTCCTTCCCCCCAGCAGCACAGGGGGACGGAGAATGGAGATTGTTGTCAGTTCACCACACATTGTTTCTGCCAGGTCCCTTCCATGGGGTGCAGCACTTCAGTAACAGACTGCTCCAACGTGGGTCCCCATGGGGTCACCAGTCCTGCAGCAAACCTGCTCCAGCGCAGGCTCCTCTCTCCACGGGTCCACATGTCCTGCCAGAAGCGTGCTCCAGAGTGGGCTTCCCACAGGGTCACAGCCTCCTTCGGGCATCCCCCTGCTTCGGTGTGGAGTCCTCCATGTGCTGCAGGTGGAGATCTGATCCACCATGGACTCAGGTGCACAGCCTGTCTCATCATGTATGGTCTGCACCAACAGTGTCTGCACATTTGCTTCTCTCATTCTCACTCCTCTCTCCAGCTGCTGTTCCATTTCAGCTCTTTTCCCCTTAACTTATATTATTCCAGAGGTGATACCACTGTCACTGATGAGCTCATCCTCGGCCAGTAGTGGGTATGTTTTGAAGCCAGCTGGCAATGGCTCTATCAGACAGAGGGGAAGCTTCTAGCAGCTTATCACGGAAGACACCCCTGTAGCTCTGCCCCCTGCTACCAAAACCTTGCCAGGCAAACCCAATGCATTCCACTCCTCGCCTCTGTGAATTGTGTATTTAAGAATTACTATTAAAATCCACATTCATTACACAATCTTCACAAATTCCACTCACATTAACAGAAAAAGATTTTCTCACACAAAAATCAAAATAACATCATCAGAATCCCAACTGAATGTGGACAATTTACACATCATCCACCGCTCATGCCTTCACCACAATTACAACAACTGAAATTCCCCATGCTCATTTCACTCTCTAACATGGTTCAGTCCATGTTCTGTCCATTACCATTCCAATTACTATACTTAAAACAAATTCCTTATGCCCCATGTTGGGTAACAAAAAGGACTGTGGTTGGTTGACCTTGGCTGGACACCAGGTGCCTACCAAGCCGCTCAGCAGGATTGGGAGGAGAAAACAAGATGGAAATAAACCCTGATGAGTCAAGATAAAGGTACTGCAGCAAAGGTCATGCACAGAACCAAAGGAAAACATATTTTATTCTCTACTTCCCATCAGCAGGCAACGTCCAGCCACGTAAACCACTTCCCAGGAGCAGGGCTTCAGTACACACAGTGGTTGCTCCAGAAGACAAACGTAAATAATGAATGCCCCACCCCTTCCTCCTCCTTTCTCTTAGTTTTTTATTGCTGAGCAGAAGCCATATCGTATGCAGTATCCCTCTGACCAATTTGGTCACCTATCCTGCCTCTGTCCCCTCCCAAGATCTACTGGTGAGGGGGCAGCTGGAGAGACAGCCCTGATGAGTGTGAGCACTTCCCAGCAGTAGGCAAAACAGTGCTTTGTTATCAGCAGCTTTCCAGCCACCAATACAAAGCACAGCACTATGAGGGCTGCTATGGAGAAAATTGACTCCATCTCAGCCAAATCCAACTTACCCTATGTAAAATGGCCAGATAACTATATAGCAGAAAGTTATAGTGGCCATCCAACATGCAAGTTACACTCCATGGTACAAGGAAAATACAATTCTAAAGAGCAGATACCACACCGATACAGGAAAGTAATGACATTGGATCAGAAAAGCCTCGTCCTTAACAGGGCAATATTTACACTGTATTAGTTTCATGTGACAGAGGTAAAGAAACACAGGCAGAGTAACTTTGGTATACTATGACGGAAGAAATGTAGTTAGAACAAGTAAAGCATAATTGCTGAAGATATGTGTTCTGCTCAAGAGGGTTGAGAACTTTCAGGAAATTCTTGCAAGATACCCAGGCAATTTGAGGGAAATATATCACATTCTCACAGTGGTAGTACGAGGATCATGGAATCATAGAATAGTTAGGATTGGAAAGGACCTTAAAATCACCTAGTTCCAACCCCCCTGCCGTGAGAAGCACCAATATGAAGGAATTTTGAGAGTTTTGCAGTGAATCAATCTCATAACATATCTTATGGTTTGACTTATAAGGCAATCTTCTCACACATTAAATAGGTGAAACTGAAAGAAGTTATTACAGTTCTTAATTTTTTTCTGAAAATAAGTTATCTGTTTCCAGGTACTTTGCAAAGGAGAGACATATGATACCAGAGAGAAGTAAACCACACCAAGTCCCATATCACAGTAGGAGAAATGAGAACAACACTGTCCTTTTTTAACCTCATGAAATCTGGATAAAATACAACATGAACCTATCTAAGAAAAGACAGTAAGCTTTTCACAACAATTGACTTAAAAGCCTCTGAAAAGTAAGTCGCTCTTAGTCAGCTGTTCACTATCCATATGGTACAGGTGAAGAAATTGAAGCAAAATATTAGTTCTCCATGGAGCTTCATAACAACATTAGAAAGGAAAACCAGCACTCAGAACTTGCTGATCTCAAGCCCTAATCCTGCAGAGCATTATGCCTGTCTCATCATACCACACAGAACAGTCAAAGACTTTTACTGTATATTAAAATACATTTAAATATTATGCACCTAAGAAGTCTGATAACTAAATATCATGGATATTTAGTATCTGTGATATTCAGTACAAAGTAATTGTTGTTACTTTCAGTGAGCACCATAGGAATCATAGGCCGTGTAAAGAAAACAAGAGTATATAATGTACAGAACAAATTTCTGGTTGCTTATTAATGTACAGAATGGTTAGTCAGAACCAAATATAACAATTTTGCAAGGTAGCAATACTAGTAAAATAATGTCTGCCATGTATAACTGAAACAGGAAAAAAACCCTTTTTTGTACGACATGAATAACGCAGGGATCCCTTTTAAAAGTTCAGTGGATTTTTTAAAACCACCCAGCTTCCTTTTCCACAATAATAGAAAGATTTTTCTCTATGTAATGTATTTACCTAATTAATAATATGTACTGTGGAGCATTTTGTTAGCCCATGAAAAATCCACTACAAAATTCCTCTGAAATCCTCTACCTTGGATTCTATATTTCCCATTTAAATTTATCATCACACTGTGAGCAAAACGATGGCTGCTTGCCAATTACACTAAAGCACCCAGTCTGGAACCCATCATTAGTTTAAGTCCACTTTTTAGGGAGGAATAATTCAATCATTTTATATATTGTAGAGCTCTGGATCAATTCAAACAGGTAATAAGAACAGTTTTAAAAGGCATTCTTCCTTCAATTTGGAAGAAAGAAACTTTATTTACAACATTTCTTACAATGCCACTGAAGAAATAGAACTACGTGTGTACTTCAGTTAGATAAAAAAAATCCCACCTGGTTCCTCTCATGCTTCACACTAGAAGACACAAACTTTAGTAAGGGAGGCATAAATACAGAAAAGTTATTGGTACTCTGCTACAAAAAATATTTTTCTTCTGATACGATGGTGATAAAGCAGAGCTTAGTCCTCAACCATCATTCTTCTCACTTTGCAGTGACTGTGAACACTTTCTTCCACTCACACAGCTTATAAAGCTATCTCCTGATGACTTAAAAAGCCACGTGTTGCGCCAACTTATCTCCTATACCCACTTAATATCTCTTTTTAGCCATGCCACTGTCATTTTGAACTGAGGATTCTCGTATCTTCGCTTTCAAACTCAGAAATTCTGTCTCTTTTTCCATCACTATCATGACTATTATTCTCTTAAATCTTTCAAGACTATGTGCTATATTTTTACCTTGTTCTTTCTTCTCTTTATCCTCATCAGTTATCCAAAATCTCTCTCTAGTACCCAGTATTTCATTTCCACACACATTTCTGCAAGCACTGCCATTCAGCAACTCAGCGCTTCTATTAATAGGGTCTTGTTCTGGCCCTGAGTTATTCTCTTACCGATCCTTTCAGCTTCACTGGCAATTTTTGTGCAACAACACTGTTGTCAAACCACATGCTTTCAACTGTCTGGCGAGTCCTTCACTGCTGCCATTTCAAAATTTAAATTTAAAACACTGTCCTGAAATTGTTGAAAATGCCATGTTGAACCTGCTCTGCTGCACCCAGTTCCTGCCCATCTGGAATTCCTGGCCACATATCCTTCAAAGCCTTTTTGTTAAGCATCCTCATTCAAAGGCCACCTCTTCTTTGCCTTCAAGTTGCTCTTTTGTTAATACCTACCTTCAGCCCACATACAAAGCAGACAGCTGATTCATTCTGACATGTATATGCACTTACATTCAACTCTACTTACACCCATGTGTAACTTGACACAGCTGGTGAGGCGGTTTATATCAGAAGTACAACCTGAGCTATACACAGTGAAACAGGGCAGAAGAAAGAAAAAACATTTTATATACTGCATTTTTTAGCTCATTTACAATACATTCATAGTGTTTGCAGTGATAGGGTATTTGTCCACTCTTGCACACATGTTCACACATTCACATACAATAAATGACAGAATTTCACTACTTCTGAACTACTGAAATACTGTATCATAAATTAGGTGCAGCCAATATGTAACGTCTGCGATCATTGGGTAATGTGTGAAAAGCACCATTTCATCTGTCCAGCTGCTACTCTGCCTGTTACATCTGGTACTTATCCTCAGCCTATCAATGGAATTTATATTAAGGGCTTCCTTGGTTATTTTTTTTCCTACATGCTATTCTGCAGTGAAGAGACTTGATACTGTCAATTAAAAGCCCACACTTGCATCTCTTCAACAGCACATCATGCACCTGATAAAATTTGAGTGAGAAACTCTCTGACTAGTTTTCTAAATGAGCCCCATATACATTCTATGCATGAAACATTAGCTCATTCATCAATAAATGGTTCTGTTATTCTGTTATTTTAGGATTTTATGTAAGAATTAGACAATATACTATTCTTCACTATCCTTCTATATATTGGGATGGTTTTTTTCAGATGATAAATAGATCAAATGCAAAGGCACTTAAAATATGAACTTGCCATTATCAAACATGCACAATCCCCTATTTATAAGTAAAGATTTAAAGCTTGCTACATTGTGGGAACCATGCAGTTCAGTTTTTATCACTGCGATAGTTATGTAATCCCATCTAAACAAAGTATTATTCAGACTGCTCAGCATGACTGGCCATGTGCAGGAATGGCTAGATCAGAACTATCATACTTTCGCAGATGTTGTTCAACCCATTACACAACCTGCAGAAGGTAGCTTGGGAAAAGGCACGGATTACATTATTGCACTGCCAGCACCCCAGCAATCTCAGCCACAGAGCTCAGGAGTTTCAGTTTGCTTTTCAGAAAGAAAGGAAAAAGTTATACTGAAATGGAGAGCAAACTTCTATAGCAAAGCAAAAGAAACAACTGTAAAATTTATAAATGAAAATGTAAAAGACATTTCCTGCTGCTGATAAAGACATGATGTTAAATTTCAGTGACCTACTGCTGAATGTGAAATATGAGTATTAGATGACCTGACCATGGAAAATGCCCTTAACCAATTTATGAAATGGCTTTTCTCTCCAGATCATTAAGAAATGTGTGTCACAAGAGCTGTGTATCTTGGAGCTCAGTAAGAAAAAACTGGGAGAAAGGATGAAAAAAAAATCCTAGAAAACGGACTAGTAGTTTCTTTTACCATAAGCATCGCTGAATATACTTTAGGGAAATAGAGATGGCTACAACACAGGAGAACAAGGACAGGTGCATGCTGCTCAGTGATCAGTCAGCCGAGCAATAACTCGGTGCCTTCAAGAAGCTGTGAGTTTAATGCACAGCTGAAGTACATCACCAAGGAGAGAAATCCAATCTCCACAGAGATTATTTATGACAAAGTGCACCTAACTGAGGCCCAATTTGTTTGTGGAATTGCAGTCATTCCATTTCATCTAAACAACAAATGAATCTGCCTTGCAGAGGATTGGTTCAGGGTATAAAAGAAAACGAGAGAACAAGATACAACACTTCATTTACACACCAATTTACAGGCTCACTTACAGAAATGATTGATAAAGCTTTTTGGCTTTTTTTTCTTTAGGCAGAGAACTGTTTGAAACAGAAGGCCTCTGAATCGCATCTAAAATTTTTCCGCTGTGGAGTGAGTACTTCTTATTTCAGGTTTACTAACGTATACTCATTGGCATAAAACTCATACTTCATCTCAATATGTTTTACAGTTTCCAAATTTACTTTACATGGTTAAAATGTAAGCTTTTGTCAAACTAAATAAACTACTATAATTCTTGCTTTATATAGAACACACTCTAAGGTTCAATTTCCAAAAGCAAAAAGAAGTCAGGGCATGGTGTAGGCTGGCAGCTCCCCATAGGCAGGGGCACTGGGAGCGGTGGTCACAGCCTCTCCACTACCACAGCAAGGCAACAGGGTAGCCTCAGGCATCAGGCACCTCTGTGGGAAAGTGCTTTTCCAATTAATCCTATTAAAATTTGATTATATATGCTATTTGAAAGTACTCTATTTGAAAGAGCTCACATTTTACATTGGAGGTGCTGTGAAAACATTGAAATCATCTAACATCAGCTAACATATCAATCAATATCATTTGGCTTGATTTTATTAAAAATTAATTTTCAGTACGTTCACTGAATATTGAAAATTGAAAAGGAATTTTGGTTGCCAATTACAATTTTGGTCAATTTCTGCTCCTTTTCTCACCCTTATCATCCACAGGAAGACTTCTAATTCCTCCACAAAGCCCATATGAGCATTAACCTAGTCACCAAAAATGACCACACATCAAATAGTAAAGAAAAACATTCGGTGACAGACTGGGCAACACTACAAGACAGGCAGTGCTGCAGTCTTGAAGTTAGAGTAGGAAATGTGATAGACTGACAGGAAAGGAAAAACCTGAAACGATTAAGAAATGGTAATCAGTGAGTCCAGAAAAAATTCACAGGTCCACAAAAGAGAGGTAGAGAAAACAGTCAGTGTTCACTAATTAAAAACAAAGCTACAATTTTACACACACCTAAAATGAATTCTCAAATTCCAGGTCTTAAAAACTACCAAAAATGACAAGCAGCAGTGCAAATGAGATGTGCTTTTCAAAGAAGTACTAAAAATTAAATGAAATTAAAAAATGTACTGAAAATACAATTCAATATATGTTTCCAAGCAGAAGAGGCAACAGTTATTCCAAACATTCAAATAGAAGGAAGACAAAAGGTCAAAACCAGAGAACTAGACAATTTAGAGAATCTGTATTTGAAATGATAGAATAAATCAGCACCTGCTAAAGAGTCATGCAGAATTAAAAATAAAAATATACAAAAAGCCCAGTAATCAAGCTCTGCTCATCCAAAAGCTGTACATGAAAGAAGAATCTATAACAAGCATAAAAAAATTGTTTACTCTGGAATTAAAGCAAAAATGTGAAGGAGAGAGAGGTTTCAGCTTCTCAAATGCGTTATATAACAGAAGTAAAGGTATGGTATTTTTAATTGAGAACCTCCACACTTTAAATGACATACACTGATAACTGAAATTTGGCAAAAGAAATTAAAAAAAAGAAGAAAGAAATCTTCTGTGTTAATGATACAACAATGAAAGTGGGAAGCTTTATGGAAAGAACACGGAGCTAAATGGAGCCAAAGTAAAGAAACAGGACTCCCAAGACTGAGCTGGACATGAGAAATTTATATCTATGTTTTTAACTAGCTCCCCAGTATCTTATTTTCAGTATTGTTATGCTTATCAAAATATCTGTTTTATACACAATTCAAATAAAATTAATATTACTAACAGCACTAAATTTGAAACAGTACAAAAGTAAGTCAAAATGGAGCAGCTGGTGTCAGAAACGGTAAAGGAGCAAAGAGCCTGACCATCAATTTAAGTAACACTATGAAAGATGCTTTAACTTAATACTTCCTTGTTTCGCCAATTATGCAAAATCTTTTGACTGTGTGATTATGAAATATTGTGAGAAATGATGTGTGAAATGGGATTTCCTACACACACCATAGACTGATAAGCAATATACGTTAGC
>NW_009941322.1:13422-43952 GCF_000696875.1 Nestor notabilis | reverse complement strand
GGAAAGTATCAATAGATGTGACAGGACAGTTTAAACCGAGGGATATATTTTGCCACAGATGTGTTCAATTGCCTTTGGTTTAAATATATATGCCTACTTAATAATCTGTGACTCACTGGAGGATTCTGGTCAAAGAATGAAACTTAGAGTTGCCATACAATCAAATTACAGTATATAAATTACATGAACACAGAAGAAATGAAACGTTACTAAGTAAGAACTGACAATAAAATAAAAACATTAGAAATTAACTATGAACATAGCTCAAATATAATGCAGTTACCAAGCCGTTAAGGGAGGAGCATTAGAGACGTGTGATAAATTTGCAGTATTTTGGGTATATCATAAATACTAAGGAAAGGTGTAAATTTGAATGATGTATACTGTCCTGAGCATGAGGCTGGATGATTCTGTATATATTCTTCACATGTTTCTGTATAAAGCTTTGTGAAGCTTTCTGTCTGGGAGCTCAAGTTGGGAAGCTTCATTTCTTTTGAAGCTGACAGTGTTTTTCTGAGTAACTTCTAATTTTGAACATGGGTTTGAAACTCTCATTGATGGGCTAGAGACTTTCAGGATTTGATGCTATCAAAGACTACTATAGATATCTCAGGACATAAAGAGAATCTCTTCATGTTTATTTCTATTACTGCAATCTTACTTTAAAAAACTTAAAAAAAAAACCTAAAAAGGAGTTCATACTTGGTGAGAAAAAAGTTCTTGGGAGGCTATATTCTTTGGTTTCAGAAAGGTTAATAAAAGCATTTTGTGTATACATGCATTTTGTGTATACAAAGCATTTGTGTATACATGATGTCTAGCTCAATGGCAGAAAATGAAGAGCCATTCTGAATGGCATTGTCAACCTACAGTATCTGTAACTATCTGACTAAAAAAGTCACATGCAAATGTAATGATCTCCACTGAGCAGCAATATATTCATTCAGAAACATGTAAGACTGTTAGCCAAGAAAATGATTTATACTATCGGAAAAACAGAAATAATGCCTTAATAATGTGAGAAAAATAGCAAGACCCTTGATAAAACCTATGATTTAATATTTTACTTCAAATAATGCAAGGTAATCATTTTACCTGACTTTATATGTTTTTGTCCTGCTATCTCCCCATCTCTATTCCAACCAAATACATTATCTTCTAACTTCATCAAGAAAATATTACAGATGTGATTTTTTTTTTTTTAAACATATTATGTATCATTAGTGCATGTATTTCAAAGTGATCAGAACTTCTGTCTCTCCTGGTGAATACTGAAAATGTAGATGCTTAAGAGACTCCTACCAATGCCATTTCTTTGAAGATCTGCTACAAACAGACTGTCTACATGTCCTCTTATATTTTCCTTTCCTTCTTCCTTCTTTTTCCAAGGCTTCTTTTCATCTTACATTGCCTCTGAATTAAGGATGGATTTTAGTTTTTATTTTTTATGCTAAGCATCATGGTTAAATTGTTTGAGACCAACTTGCTTTGGAAAAGCCAAGACACATAAGTATGCTTCTATCACTAACTCTCACATTTTTTTTTATCAGACAGTGTAAGTTTGTCCAGTAATAATGCTTTTGAATGTATGGGAGCAGTGCAGGTATCTTGGCAGCCATTTAAGTAACAAACTAGAAAGTAATGCTTGGTGTTGAAAAAGTCTGATAGAATATTACTGATTTAGCATGTTTTCTTTCTGTTGTTAAGAAGTCATATATTATTTGCTTCTCCCAGCACCAATCAAATATATCTTTCAAGTAACGAAAATTCCAAAGAAAGAGGATTTTTACCTTTGTTGGTAACTTGTCTTTTTGCCTGAGGTCTACGTTAGAAGAGTATAAGCCTTCCCAAATACTCTTGTCAGAGCTCTGAATGTACCATCCACAGGAACAGACATTTCCTTAAATTATTTCCTGCTTCTACAGTCACTCTATTCTGCTTTTTATCCATGTTTATCTAATTCAGAACCACCTTTCAATCCACTTGTCACTCTTCACCAGGATTCTTTGCTCTCTGGCTGCATTTATGACACATCTAGTTCACTGTCCTTTGCACTTATTTTATTCTTGGTGTCTCACATTTCAGTTCTGAGGTACTTCCCAAGAGATTTTATCCAAAGCCATAAACTGTGCAAACTGTAGTCAGTCTCTGGATTCCAAGATTCTTTTTAGTTTTGGTAACACTCATACGCTGACATAATACAACACAAGAATGTGAAGGATATCACAGATAAAATTTCTGTTAAATAAAAATTTACAGTACACAACATCTTTCAGAGGCTCTAACTTGAAAAAGCACAGAAGACCATAGCTTTAACAAAAAAAAAAAAACAAAAAAAAAACCAACCTAGAATTAGCCCCCACAAACAGCTGGTTTTAGTATTTCTTCATATTCAAAGCACAGCAATAATTAACAGATCTGGAATAATTTACACAGATATGACCAAATATACTTGCTGCCAGATTTCAATCTCCTGACTCTATCTTTAACTAGAAAGCTAACTTTTCTTGTAGAATTGTTATTTCAGATCAGTAACAAACCTTTTTAACCTGAAATAATATTTAACAAAGGGTGGGTTTTTTTAAAGGTTTATTCTAAATCTCTCTTTAGTTCATATTTGCATTCACTACTGCAGAACCAATTGCATGTACAGAGGGAATGTACTGCAGGACAGCATTGAGCAGGATATTGTTGAATCAGTGTCTTTTCAGGTTACTGAATTTAAAGGGCTCACAATATTCAACTACAGGATATAAAATATTCTTTTTGGAAACCACAACTTAAAAGACTTACTCATTCAATTTTCTTCTTGATATGTATATTCAGTTTTAACTACTCCTACTAATCACCTCTTCTATACAGTTTGAGTAAAGAAATACACAGCAAAACCTACATGGAAAAGCCATTTCACAGATGACAAAATTCTTTGAAGCAACAGTTATAGAAACAACTTATTGTATGCAAAGTAAAACAAATCTGTCTTCATGGAGGACTGTCAGAATACACAATAACTTTCTGATTAGATAACTGATGAGTCTAACATACTGACATTTTGTAGCAACCACGCAAATCACTTACTGTGCTCCTCTAGAAATTGGCTAGTTCTGTATCAATGAAGAGTTCCCATCTCATCTGGTGTTTTCTAAATTGGTTATGGATTCTTCAAATAAGAAGATATATCTTGCATTCAATGAAAAGTAAAAATAATCTAAGAGGCATTTTTTTCGACACTTTTTAAAAGAAATATGCTCCAATTATCTACAAACATATGAAAGCTTAAAATGATTCAATACATCTGCGTTTCCTAAGACTACCTCTTCCCCAAACAGTTCTTCCCTAGACAGCTCTTCTTGTGTACAAGAACTGACAAAAACAGCTATAGTGTAAGCAAATGGCTTCATTATGGCCGAAACTGTAGCCCCACATTGTAAAGTGGGCATCAGTGAATGAGGAGAGCACCAAGTGATCTGAGTGAAACATCTCCATGGCTATGATTATGTCTCTTCTGACAAACTCAGGAATTACCTCAAATATTTCCTTCCAGGACTCCTGGCCAAGGACAACCAATAATGATGCTGCTGCTCTGACAACCAGAATACTATTAACCTCATCTGCTTAACCCAGGAGGAGATAAAAGTTCTCTAGAATAAAAACGAGATGGAGCAGACACGGTTTATCCCACATTAAGCAAGCTTCTGATTAGGAGTATGTCTGACAGCTGTTGGACAACTGCAGGAAATCTCTCTGGCAAGCACATCTCAACGAATCTCTGAGATGATGTGCTTCCATGGAAAAGCATAAGTTAGTCACTGCTTTTACAGCCTTGATGAAAAAAAATGCATAATCTTCTTGATTTAGTTTTCCTCTATATTCTCTGAATCATCAGCATTTGGTACTTAAATAGTGATTAATGAAGCACATGTTAACAATAACACTAAGCTTCATCCTTCCAGCAAAGCTTTGGGACATTTTTTCTTTTTATTTTCTCACAAGGCATTAGGATAGCTTATTAGTACTCAAACGTACAAAGCTTATTCCAAAGGGTAAAGTAAGTACGTACTGCTGAAAATTACAGAACAGAATGCATAGACAACAGTAAGACAAAGTTGATTTTAAATATTAAAAAAATATGAGTTACTGATATATATATAATACTTTGTGTTTTCTTGGAATTTGTTTGCAATTAGCCTATGAACTCTGAAAACAAAAACCAAAGACTTAAATGATTTAGAATGAGAAACTGCCTAACAAAATAATCAAGAGTCTTTTAAATGGAAAAAAATATTGTAAGATCAGCAAATATTTCTCCAACAATTTCAAAGTTCAAATCTTCAAAGAGAAAAAAAAAATCACCTTTAAATGACAAAACCTTACACTTTGAACTTACAGTAAATCTGTGTTTTCATTTGGCAGAATCTGGTCTTGTTCTTTCAAGAACAAGGCTGCATGTAAAAATTAAATATTGTCTTTCTTGAGAATTCCCATCATATTTTAAAATTCTGAGTCCAAATACATGGAGAAATGCTCTGATCCAAAATACTTTCTTCTACTCAGCATCTTATCAAAGTAGTGAAAGGCCAGCACCATAAATGGGATACAAAGCTCATAGATAGCTGACGACTACCAAGGATGAGAACACAAGATGGAGATTGTAAAGTATTGAAATCTATGACCAGATCTAATGGAGATCTATGATCATAAAGGACTAAGAAAATGTGAACTGCCAGTCATAAAATTTAAGTGTTCAATAAGATAAGAACTAAACAAAGAGAAAAAAAGCCACAGGGTACACTGGAATAATGTACCATGGATTGAGAATATGGTTGAAATTATCAAATATATCACTGCATCTGCACTGATGGGAATCAAAAGCAACAACTCGACCACATCAAAAATAGCTTCACTTTTACAGAAGAGACTGTGCAGTGATCATGGAAGTCTTTTGGATAAATCAGTATTGGTTACAGACTTTGTTTTTAATTCTAAAGTATATTCTATCTGGTTGGCAAGTCCATAGAACAACATTTCTTAGCTCTTTTGCACTGAGTAATTTATTGACTAACTCCACATGTCTACCCACATTTCCACCTATGTTTCAGTATTCTTTCATTAGTGCTAACTTCTCTGCTCTCAGTGGTTATATTTTATTTTTTTTTTTTCCTTTTCAGGTAATAGATGCAGAAGCTAACTTAGTTGAAACCTAAACCTATTCATTCTGAAGTTATTAGAAAAGCTGTTCATGATTTTATGAACATGATCTAACAAATCAAACTAAGATCCACTGACGTGCATTTTTTTCGTTGAACAGAAACAAACTAAAAGGCATTTGTTGGCTGTGGTAACTATTAAATTATTTTTCATTTTAAAAAATAATAAAAAGGCATGTCATTCTGCAAAATGGACTGATTCACGTCACATATAAATTACACATTGACATTTTCACAGTGTCTCACTACGTATGATAATGTAGATTAAATAACCCAGTGCTTTATTGGAACACTCACCCATTTTGTTATTGTTTATGACAATCTATTTTGATACACAATAGTCGAGGCTGTGCACATGTCAAATTGTGCAGAAATATTCAATTATAATATAATCACAATCTTGTTCAACAAAAGCTTGTTCTTTTGGGACTCTACTGAACACTAGATCTCTAAAACTTCACTTTCTCAAAAATTCTTCAACTGATCATAGGGCTCTTTGTAAACAAACAAACAAACAAACAAAAAACCCAAACAATACAATCCCCATAGGAAAAAAAGAAGACATGTAAAGCAAAACAAATTCAATTGTGTTTCTTGTCAATTTGCGTGACTTGTTTTCCTTTTCTTCTGAGCATTTAAAAACTTTGAAATCTACTGAAACCACCTACTTTCACTGCCATTTCAGTCACGATTCATGTCATGTACTTTGGAGATGTCTTTATCTCAGCTAGTCCCCTTATGCTCTACAGTGAATAGAAAGAAAATGGTCACTTTTAGGACTCAATTTGTGTAAGTTATTTTAGATGTCTGTTTCAAAATGAGACGGTTTACTCACCTGAGAGTGCCCATTTCTCTCTACTGCCTGTAAGAGAAGTCTAAACAATAAGGTAAGATTTAGACACCTCCATTTGGACAGATGCATCCCAGGCTTCCAGTCCTCCCAGATACAATCTCTAATTCACATGCCCAACAGGGTTTTTTTAAATCCTCTATAACAGAACACCACCCATGTCCTGACAGATTTCCACTATGCTATTCCCGGAGCTGGTCACTGTGGTAATGTGCTTCTGAACTCTGTAAAATATGGTATTCCAACAGTAGTTTGTTTTGTCTTGTCTCTATGTTTTTGTTTCTGGTACCACAGCACTGTACAGATTAACTTCCACCAAAATTCAGAGTGACCTAGGCCTAGCATTTTCCCCTTCTTATTTTTCAGTTACTGGAATTTGTATGGAAGTTGGTGTACTATTGATTTGGTGCTTTTTTTTGACATGGTCTTTAAAAGTGGTTTTATTTCCCTTTTAATTAGTTCTATCCTCTGAGCTATATTGCATTTAGGATAATTTTATTATCTTCAACTGTAGGAATGTCATCCTGAACCACATTCTCTTCTGTACCTCTCAGCTTTCTTACAGCTCCTCAATTTAAAAATTTTCTTGCCATCTTGATGTTAAGTGCAAACAGCTTGGTTTCCTTGCAGTTTAGATGTGGCCACTCTCTCTTACATAGGTGCCCTTTATTTGGAGTGGTCCTTCACATAGCATTTCCTCCACAAAATGTTGAAAACCCTTATATTTGAGCTTATTAGTTTAATCATTGAATTGATAAGCAGAGCTAATAGCCAAAAGCAATAGCTTTATATTTCTTTCCAAATTTCTCACCTATTTTGGTTTTTGGCCAGGCTGCTTTTGGACTCATTTACAATAAAATAATTATTTAATTCCCAAGGTAGCACTTCCTAATCCCTTTGCAGGACATAGAAGTTTATCTACTATCCCTCAAAGGACCATCAGACTGCTACTAACAAGCATTTCAAATGAAAATTGTTGTTATTTTGCAATTAATAAACAGAAACAAATCATTGACATTGCTAATCCCAAGAACCAGAGATAAGGATGTCCATGTACACCATAGTTCTTGTTTTCTTAACAATTCTTCAGCAATACTGTACTCAAAGAACAGTTCTAAAGCAAACAAATATTTCTTCCAAGGGCTAGGAATGAAACCAGAATAGGTTTTATTGGTTGATTCCTAACAGAAGCAGTACAGTTATTATTGTTTAAAGTATTAAAGCTTCACAGACATTAAAGACATCAACTTCTTCCCATCAATATGTAAAGCACCTGCTCTCTATCATTTGCAGCTTTGTCTGTTTGACATCTAGTTTCATACACCAAAACCACAAAACTAAGGGACAAAATTGTTCCTCATTTGCACTGATACTCTAAATTTGAGGTGCATCAGAAATAAACCTGGCATTCTTCCTGTTTATTTGAATCTGATTACACAAGGAAAAATGTACTTGATTTTAACATCCTAATAATTCTCAGAAGAATCAAAGGCATCTCTCCAAATGAACTGTTAGCAATAAAACTCACTATGCAAGGTCAAAAAACATCGCTGACTGCATATGAAAACTTTGTAAGGAAGCTCACGAACAAAGACAGTGACCTTGATATTTTTCTCTTCCCTGCTTTGAGAAATCCCTTTTGGAAGATCAGATACTTAGTATTTAAAATTATATTATCTGCATACTAAGACATACACAGTAAACAAACTGCATTGATTTCAGCCAAGTTCTATGGAGTAAATAATCTGATAGCTTCTTTCTACATGTATGCCACTGTATTTCAAGCCTAATTTATCTACATTAATTCTAGTGTCACACCTTTCTTGAGTATACAGTGACAAGGAAGGGACTGCATTATTTTCTTCCTGAGTAAGTTCCTATCATGAAGCTTCTTGGAGACAAGCCTTAGATTCCCTGGAAAGAAAGCTCAGCTTCACTGTAGAGATACTAAACACTACAGGCACAGAATGTGCATAAAACTTGCATGCAGAAGTAAGCCTAACAGAATGACTAAGATGACTTATTCCTAGAGATACAGTTTCAGCAGCTTTAACTCACATTATTATCCACCTCTAATCCTTTGATTTATAGATAAAATTTGGGGGGTTTCTTCCAACCAGAGGTTAGATAGAACTTATCTATTTCTACAATGATAGTTCCTGTCATACACAGATTTAAAACAAGACAATTAAAGGCCATGAGTGAGCGTGCCAGGTATGCTGGGGTTGCAGGTGAAGTTTGAGAGCTGTCTCAAACTTGTCTCCCTTGTAACCTAGGAAAAGCCTTCTTTGTTTCCCTCCCTTTTCTCCCTTCCCCTGCCCCTCACCCTCCTCTTTCCCCCACCCCACAGCACCACTTGTGCAAAAGCAGTGCTTCATTGCCTGAAAAAGTTCTCTGGAACACATTCTCAAATTTTAGTGAACCTAAACATCATTTTACAGTAATGATGTTGGCTATATGTTCATTTAGATGGAAAGCAAGGTTAACGAGATACATCCAAAATTGACCCATGTTTACAGATAGATGACTGTGGAAACCATGAGACAGAAAAAGAGGGTGTGAGCCCTACTGCATCCATTAGCCAAATCCTTGGTAAATTACAGGCATCAAAATAAAGCTGGCATTGGAAACTGTGACTTCCCACTTATGCGTTGCCAGTCATGGAAAAAATACAGCGCTCCCCATGCTGTCATCCCTTCCTGAGAAGCTAACGTAGGTTACCTGTGATTCTGTTTCCAGAAGTGCCAGAGATCTTTCAGAAACTCTCAGTAGATGCAAAAGTATTCAAGGAACATCACACTGTTTCTTTATTTTCCAAGGAACAGAGACTTGCCCATCGCCACTGAGTTCTCCTAAATTTCTTCTAAAATATAAACTTATGGTCCCAGCACTGCTGAGATGGCAATATTTTGAGAAAGCAGCAAAAGCTCACTTTTACTTAAGTAATGCAACTGTCCAGTGAGCAAAATATATGAAAGGCTGTTGCTGGAGAACAATCTCTCTTGTAATTTAACACCAAAATAGCCTTCAAGAGAATCTAAAGACAGTGTCTTATGTTAACTGATGCCTCTTGATCTTAACAATAGCTCATGACCTGTTGTGATGGCTGATTATGATTTGGTCATGCATTTTAGGTTCATCTTCTCTACTTAATTTAGATTCTATGAGCCAATGCATGATGTTCTATTCTCTAGTTCAATTTCTTTACACCCTTTCATAATTTAGTTGCTTCATATGCTGTGGAAAATTCAACAGGATGGAAAAACCGTCATGAATATTTCTAGGCTACAGTGCTATGTGCCTGAGGAGAAACTGAAATTCTAGTTTCTCAAAAAATAACATATGTAGTACTAAAAGCCCTTGTCAGTGTGTAAATATAATTTTACTTTGCTCACTTTTAGGACTGTCTAATTAGGCATTAGTCCCATTGACAGAATGCATCCCCTACCTCCCAGAATCAAATATGACAAAATGAAATATTGTAGGTGTTGCTAACTTCGTATTTTTGACATGCTGAATATATCCAGGAACACAGCCATCAGAGATCAAGAGATTCTGGTCTAATTTGAAATTATGGCAAGATGGAAAACTTTAGAATGAAACTTTTTATTGCCTCACATCCAGAGTCACAGCTAAAAATCTACAGAAATGTCAAGCTCAGACTATTCACAATTAGAAATAGGATTTCTACTTGTTATTTTTTTTTATTTCAATAGTAAATAGCATAATGAAGAAATCAGCACAAATGCTTATGTCTGGCATCTAGCAGGGCTGAGTAATTTGGGGAGTGCAGGAAAGTGGAGATTGGCTGATGGGTTTAATTTGGACTTGTATTTACACTAACTTAAAGTAAATTTAGCTAAAGTGTTTTGACACAAGCATCTGAATGTTTAATTTTCAAAATGTTTCATTTTTCAGAACCTCTTACTGTTTTGGTATAAACGTACACAAATAAAGATTCACACGTAGTATAATTTTCTGAAAAGATGCAATTCTAATGAATAAACTATTATTCCATTAGTAAACTTAGTTTTGAAAAATTATGATTTACAGCCTAAGACTGTGAAGTTCTGAATAATTTAGATATGTGACAGAAACCAATTTTACAGTAAAAGGTGGCCAAGAAGCTCCTTTCCATGAGATGTAAATCATAATACTACACTTACCACAGTGTTCCATTGTCATGTCATGTCATGCCAAATGTCATGTAATTTCAGTGTTTCATGTATATTTGGGTCTTACACACAACTGCATTAGGTACAAGAGAGGCAACAATCTTTGCAAAACATGTAGTTGTTTTGTAGAAAACAAAGACTGCCCTACTCCTGAAACTTTCCCTTAACTTTCAACAGATTTCTCCTAAAAACAGCAATGGGCATTTACAATAAGCTTTCACTCCCTTTAGACCATCTAATCGGCACAGTTTGCTAACAGAATAAGCCTGAAGATTTCCTTGCAGATCTCACTCCCTTCACACAGCTTGACTGACATAAAAAGGTATCTATCTCCAGCTTCTGGTATTCCCTAGATGCTTATGGAAAAGCGTAAGAACAGGTGTCCCAGTTTTGGCTGGGACAGAGTTAATTTTTTTCTTAGTACCTGGTACAGTGCTGTGTTTTGGGTTTTGTATAAAAATAATGTTGATAACATCCCAATGTTTTAGGTATTGCTAAGCAATAGGTATTCTAAATCAAGGACTTTCCAGTTTCCTTTGCTGTGCCAGTGAGGAGGGGCACGAGAAGCCAGGAGGGAGCACAGTCAAGAGAGCTGAGCTAAACTAGCCAAAGGGATATTCCATACCACAGCACCTAACTTAGCCAAAGGGATATTCCATACCACAGCACATTATGCCCAGTATATAAACTGGAGGGAGTTACCCAGAAGTGACTGATTGCTGATTGGGTCAGGCTGGGTATTGGTCAGTGGGTGGTAAGCAGTTTTATTAGGCATCACTTGTCTTTCCTGGATTTTATTCCTCTCTCTATTTTTCATCATCATCATCATCATCATCATCATCATCATCATCATTATTATTATATTTTAATTTATTTCAATTATTAAACTGTTCTTAACTGGTGGATTTGACTTTTTTCCAGCTCACCTCCTCATCCCCCCAGGAGCTAGGAGGGGAGTGAGTGAGCAGCTGCATGGTAGTTAGTTGCCTTATGGTGTTTAATCACAACAACAGGGGAAACATAATTATGCTTTTGGCCACTGGTTTAACCCAACATGAGCATTGTTACATGTTTTACTATAGTCTTTTCAAATATAGTACCTAAAACTGCAGGCGGTCATCAAGATGTAGGAAAACCATGGATTTTTACAATCTTATAGTGATATATTCTGTTTTGTTCTCTGTTCTTTTGCTGAGAATTTGTAACACTTTTTTTGCTTTTTTGTATGCTGTTGAACATCTAGTTTTCAAAGAACTAGACATCATAATCCCAGTCTTTCATTACCATATGATAATGGTCAACTCAGACCTCATAATTTTATTCATGGAGCTAAGATTCTTTTTTATCCTTATGTACACACTCCCTTATATTTACTTACACTGATATTCATTTGCCAGACACTCCAGTCAATAAAAAGTCCCCTGGAACATTTTCATCGTTGGTGCTATCTTAACTACGCTGAAAAAGTTAGCAAGTCAACAGCAAACTGACTCATAGCACTGCTTACTTTTTTTTTCTTCCATATTATTTATGAATATATTGAAAAGCCTATACTCAATAAAGGTCTTGCAAACTTCACTGGAAGCTTTAACTGAACAAAGCACCATGCATTTTAATCAAGAACTTATCTTTGCAAACCTTTCCACTTAACACAATAACTATTAGTTTTCTTTATAGCCTCTGGTAAAAGATGAGAGTGAACATCTTTTAGGAATCCCAGCCAAATGTATTAATTAACAGGATCCACATAACAACAAATTCTCCCAAAGCTACACCATTTATCTGAAAAGCAAGATTTGCTTTCACAACAGCCATGCTTGCTCTTCCAAAAATATACTGTATATATCCACTCATTAATTCTATTACATATCCAGTTTTCACTAATTTAGCCATGTCTGTACTTATCCTGGTCATCTCCAAAACCCTTTTTTAAATTGCAATCACATTTGCTACTTTCAGACCTCAAATTCTAAAGTACTTTTAAGCAAGAATTATCTTCACTGAAGGCCATCAGAAAAATGAGTTCAATGCATGCTAATCCCAACTTCAAATGCATTCATATGGTAATACGAAAGGGTTTTGTTTTGCAATCATCAATTACACAAAATGACCGAGGCAATTGAATGTTTTCCTTAGAATACAGAAACAGCACAAATATATCGAAAAAGTGTTTTATTTTCACACTCAATTTCCTCAGTCTGTATTTCTGCATAAAGCTAATGTCAAACATTTGTAACAACTGCATAAATGCTCTGCATTAACAAACAGACATTTCAGTCATTTATAGGACTGCTAATATTTTAGCCTATGAAATCATTATGTAAATTAAACTAATTTCTACAGCAGCCATTAGAATTCAAACAGCTGCACAAACCAGGATTTTTCCTTTTCTAAAGAAATCTGCATACCATTGCATTTTGTACAGCATCAGTATTGTCCTTCACTGGAACAAAACAGACCTTCAAGCCATGGTCTGTATTTTAGGCGCTGCTGTGATGCTCACCTTACCATCTGTTCACATTAATCTCACGAACAAATCTGCTCAAAAGCATGCCAAATACAGTCAGGTTTAAAGTAAAAAAACATTTGTAATTAGCGGTAGAAAGAAACACTTGATCGCTAGAAATGTTGCAGTTCTATATACATCTAAAGTCAGACACCTTTAAGCTTGTACTACCATAATTGAGAGTCTTTCTTTGTCTGAAAAAACCCACTTAACAAAGCGCATAAGATAGCCATGCTACTCCATTAGCTCAGTCTCTATTCTGACCAAGTTCCCATACAGAGGCAGAGCCACTCTTGGCCTCTGTTTCCATCTCCTTCTTGTCACCCACTGCAGGAGACCAGCAGACCAAGCTAAATCTTTGGAAGGAATATTAAAATGCTATCCTTAATGGATACAGTTGAAATATACATAAGGAGTTTCATGGATTCTCAACACCAAAATGAGAGAGAAAGACAAAGGAATTTGAACAGCAGGGAAGAGAGGAAGCAAGAGAAAAGACATTTCCTGTCCTACCAGCCCCTTAGAAGCCACGGCTTCTCTTGCCACCTGAGCATCCTTAAATTATCCTTCCTAGCTCTCTCTTCTATCCAGAATACACTCTGTAATCATCATGAAACTGAAAAGTCTTGGCTAAGTTCTAATTATATGTATTCTGAGGTTATAAAAATTGTCATTACAGATGAAAAATTGGGAGAAATAGATAATTTGTTGAATATACAGATGTTGAAAGATAATCAGGAACCAAAAAGCTCAATGACAGACGGCTAATTCTTCATGTAACAGTTATCAAAGTTATTAGTCTATCATCTGTTAAAAACAAAAAAATCAGTAATTTTTTATTGAAGAGCAAGACATATGGTAGAAAAATATGACTAAGCAGAGACCTATGTATGGGCATAAGAGTGTGTTAAACATTGGTTAAATTTGGCAGAACCATAGGTTTTAGCACCTCCACTTAGCCAGATGGATGAACAGAAGCAGGTGCAGATTAGAAAGCAGGACAATATAATTTAGAGATCATGCAAATACAGCTAGACATGAAATAAATTCTCTGTTTTTAAATGAAAAAATAGCTCTCAGTGTTTACTAAGATTTCTGATATTTGGTAATGCTTCTGTACAACCTTAATTTTCTAATTATAAACTAAAAACATGATAAATATCACTTTCTAAAATAGAATGGGTATATACAAAGAGTCTAAATCTACATACAAAATCATGATTAGAAATAATGCTTGATTTGTAATACATGTGCAGATTATCTTTTTCTTTAGAATAGTAATTTATCTATCTGACCCACAGTTCAAACAGTATGTCCAGCTTGTAATTTTTGAAAATACGTAATGGTAATCAAATGCAGATACCCAGAGAATTCACCTGTTCTCTTTAAACACCTATATAGATGGTGTGCATGTTGTGTGTTGTCCCATCCCTCCCCCCGCAAAAAAAACTCAACCAACAAAAAAATATCAAACAAACAGCTCTTAGAATCATAGAATCATAGAATCAACTGCCAAGACCACCACTAAGCCATGTCACTAAGAGCCTCATCAACATATTTTTTGAACACTTCCATGGTTGGCGATTCCATCACTTCCCTGGGAAGACTGTTCCAATGCCTGACCACCCTTTTGGTGAAGAAATTTTTCCTGAAACTCAAAGTTATGAAAAAGCATCTTAAGAAGTAGAAAGTAAATAAATGGTTCCTCCAAAACCTTACAATTAGTTTCACACAACACAGCAAACACAGGTAATAAGAAGCATATTAAGATGTAATTTATAAGGTGCCATATTAAACTATTCTATTAGGTGCCATATCAAACCAAAAAACAGTAACTGGCATATACGAAAAACAGCTACTAAAATGGATTTAAGCGTCAGAAACTGTTTGTATTATTATTCTAATTTAAAGTAATGAGAGGAAGAAGATAATTTTAACAGAATTACGAGATTTTCTTGAATGAAATCTAGTATTTCAGTCATGGGATCAGAAATTAGTGTTTCATAGTAAAATTCATTCAGAGACAAAAATGGCAGGAAGAATTTTTAAGAACATAAAATAATCCTAAACCACATCATAGCACTTCTTTTCTCCACCCACCCAGACGTTAAACGTTTCCACACATTGTGGCCTATACTGAATACCGATTTTTTATTTTATTTTTTTTCTAAATTCTGTTGTTACTGTGATGATATTTTCTGCCTATATATTGCAGGTACTTTCAACAACTGTCTTTCAAAATTCAGTTTGGGAATCTGGCCTTATTAAGTGATAAAAAGTTTTCAATAAAAAGGTACAAAAGAGGTATGCATTAAAAACATCAACCAAACAAAATTCTTCCTATTACCCTCATGCCATTTTGTTTCAAACCTCTGTTAATCAGTGAATTACCAGACAGTAAGATGGATGCTTAGTCATTGACTAACTTCCTCGATCCCCTCATTTTGGTGTGTAATTAATGTCAATTATGTTGAATTTTTTTGTAACTTAAGTATTTGTCCTGCCAGAACCAACAAGGTACAAAATTATTTTACGCAAAATATTAACCAACTAGTAATTGTTGATTTGGCGAATTTTAAATGCTTTCCAAGGCACCATGTACTGTACAGTTCTGATTCAATAGTTTACTTTTGGACTGTAATAAGATATATTACATGGGCAAGTCGTCACAAATGAAGAATATAAAACCATAGTAAACTAAGCAAACTATGTGTAGTAACAAGAATTTTGTACTTGGTATGTGTTATTGGTTTTCTTGAGATCTTTTATAAAGAGACAAGATTTGAACTCTCATTGTTACTTGGAAAGGAATAAGAAATGCCTGACACTGTCACATTTCATCCTGAACTTGGAAAAGAGGCAGTTAAATCTAGTAAACAGAAAAGAGGTTTTTATCCGACACCTCAACACATTTTGATGGTAAACTGCACGTTTACCATTATGAACAGAGCGAATGTCAAGACAAAATTCACCCTAATGTTTGTCAGCTGAGAAAGGGTAAAAAGTGCTGACATCTCAAAATACTGCACTTGGACATACCAGATACAATTTAAATAGCATCAGAGCCAGGTGGAAAAATAAGCAGTCACAAACGTTGAATTTACATTCACCTATTTCTCAATTAAGAGTACTAGCCTATACTACAATCAACAGCTTGTAAAACTATACTTGGAAAAAAAAAAAAAAAGTCTTAGATTTCATTGCACAGCTACACAGCTATGCCAAAAGGATGATATCTATGCAGCTGGTTTTTAAGGCACCATACTGTCCTAAAAAGAGCTCTCTAATCCATGTTCATTCAATGAATGCTGCATACCATATTTCTAAACTGTGTCTATACCTATTTTGGGGGCCTCATATAGGTCAACAGATAATGCCGTATTAAAACTACTTCCTTATCATCTACCTTTACCCACTTGGCCAGCAAACTCAAATGCAATTCAGAAGGAGGATGATTCAAAATATTTCATCTAGAAGTAGTACTCACTCCAAACCATTTTAGAAAGTAATCTATATAACAAAATAAAGGTCAAGTGCCAATTAGTATTACATGCAATTTATAATATTATATTTTAAGAGAAGGGAGTTAAACAGACTTGATTTATTTGTGATAGCTTTTCTCATAATGTCAAATTGCATGGGTAATTATAATGAGGAAGGCCAGGCCCCAAAAAGGGTCACTGTGCAAAGCCCTTTACAATGACAGGTCTGTCTATGCCCAGAGAGCTTACAATGTAAATGCTATTATTCTTTGTGAATGAAATCTAGACAAGAAGGTACAAAAGAAAAAAAAAAAAAAAAAAAAAAAAGGATTCTGATTGCTAAGAAGCACTCTCAGCTAAAGATGCTTTAATATCCTGTGGTACTTTCCAGAAATGCTAAGCTTAAATTGATTCTAAGTAGCACCTGTCAGTGGAGGTATTTCACTTCTATGTGAGTCTGTAAAACAGACTACAATGATTCAAATATTTCTTTGAACTCTGTCTCAAATTATGTCCGCATGTATGTGTGGTTGACAGTTTTTTTACTCTGCGAGGTTGGCAGCCAGCATACAAGTGATTAACTGAGGTTATCAATCTAGATTTGCCACTCTTTTAAATACCCTGCTCCAAACCATTGAAAGAAGTTATCTGAAGCTATATATCTGTACAATTTGCTGTTGCAAAGGGACTGTAATTAGCTTGTAAATTGTTTTAATTTGTTTGATTAGCCTCAACAAAAAGCAGGTCACCTGAAATATTTCTTCCCCACTTTGATACCTAAATTACTTTCTCCTCAGGATCATTACAGATAGCATGTACAGTGACACCTCTCGCTTAATTGTAAGATCCAGCTTTTATAGTCTCTGCTATTCAGACTAGAATTTTCCATGCTGGGCAGATATTAAAAGCTGATTTTTTTTTTAAGTTGCCAATTAAAATTGTTCAACTATTATTGGAAACCAGGTAGAGACAGAATATATTATTCTGCCAATACTATGAAGTTCTTTCTTCATCGAGAGATTTTAATGATCCTTTCTTTAGAACAAGGATCTTCAAATCTGTCCAAAGATTAAATTTCTATGAAGTTATAGAGTATTCTGAGCCCACAAAATCTATTTAAAATCTGAAAAGTGACAAACCTTTGAATAATACTTTTTGCTTGTATGCTGTTCGGGTCACCTACTTATTCTATGACAGTCTTGTTTATACTGAGCATATTCAATCCCCCCATAGAGCCAGTACAGTTCATCTACCCCCAGAGCAAAACTGGGCATGTTTACCAGCTTGACTCATTCTCCTAATTAATCCTGCTAGAAACTGAACTTCTAGTCCTTGATTTCTGTGAATCCTACACTGAAGACTACGTGTGTCATGCTAGGCAATTAGTATCATGATCTGCTTCAGAGCTATCGAGTCTGCAATCTTCTTTCTGCAACTGCTCCCCATGCATAGTATTAGATGATGTATAGGTTCAGCACAAGAACTAAAACGGAGCAGAATGTCTCTCCTGTACTTTCAACAGCTCTACCAAAGGCATCTAGGGAAGTCAGAGAAAATAACACTAGCTGGTCTTGCTGGGAGCTGAAAACAGAAGTAGAAGAGATAACAACCTAGGGCAAAGGAGAGGAGACAACAGAAAAACAGGATGAGACAAACACACAGAAAATTGTCTTTGCAACTCTACATACTCTTTTCGGAACAGAACTTGTGTTTACCAAGCATAAAAACTAGTCTTATGTCACCAATTACCAGCAAAAGCCACTAGTAAAGTTGATGTCTCATCCCCCTGTGCTGTTGCTTACATAAAGCTTAACACTAGCTTACTATTACTAAACAACTCAATGCTCTTTTAACACAGTAGAAGACAGTAATTAAAATATAGGCTTGTATTTGCATGTACTTCCTATTTTTCCATAATCTTTTCATACACAATAACATTTTTTTTCTTGTGAGAAAAGTCAGCTAGTTTCATTTCAATGGTTATTTTGCTCTCCTCAATATTTAACTGTGGTCTGTAAAATAAACAAAATAAACAAAGAGACATCACTGTATCTCCCTATTATTTCAAACATGTTGATTTGCTTAACTAATTAGCCCATTTGTTTAGATAACTATGGTATTAAAAAAATTATTTTCAAAGAATGTATTGTTCATGTGTGTCTTAATGAAAGCATTGCCATTCTGAGGTTTTTTCTTAACCATTTTATTAAAATAAACTGTTCAGTTTATTTTAATCTTAGATACCCCCAATTTTGCTGAAATGTTAGGTTCTGGATCAGATGACATCTTCCTTCCCCACACCAACTCAAAGCTTATGTCTTTTCAAAATATATTATATCTTTCTACCACTTCAGAGGTTCCTGCTTATTGAAAAATGCACTGCCCCAGTAGTTTCATTCTATCTCAAGGGAGTTTTCCCACATCTCTAACCATTTCCCTTAGCATTCATTCCTATTTTTCCGACCTACATTTTCAGGATGTGTCTGTACAGGATATGGCATGTAAAGATTAATACAGAGCTGTAATACTAAGTACACGCACCATCTGTAAAGGATTTTGTTATCTTTCAAAAAGATCACACTTTCTTGCTTGCAGGTTTGATTGATGGGAGGTTCTTTCCTTTTACAGGGAAAACAGTAATCAGATCTCAGATTAGGAACATCCACTGCTCATATCAGAGGCACTTCATTTGGTGGTGTTCCAGAAATTCGAGAGGAAAATTAATTTATGTTGGCCAGTGCTATGATGGTGTGACTAAATGAGAGCATTTCAATGTTTTCACTGTTCCACTGAGAAATTATTGAAATAGAGCTACTTTTACTGATACCATTTCATATTACAATCACCAAAAAAGAAAAACAGAACCACATTGCTTCTGGAGCTTACAGGGTCTTTGTCACTGGATGTTTTTCAAGGACAGGTGAAACCATTCCTGATAGCGTGTTAATTTTACTTGGACAAACATCTGAGGGACACAAGGGTGAGAGACTATTATTGTAGACAGGAAGTCAAAATCCAGTACCTAGAAGTAGATGCTTCTATAACACCATTAATCTATGTGTGGGCTTAATCCATATGACTGACTGAAATCCAGAAACATCCAGAGAACAAAGAGTTTTGATTCCCCTGGTTAACCTATGAATACAAAGCTGCAAACTGCTTGTCCTTCCTTCTGCAAGCAGGAATTTTGCACTGAATACCCACTGGCACATTTCACAGGTTAGATGAAGGATTCTTCTCCTCAGAATGGTGGTTGGAGCACTGAGGTGAACTACACAAAGCCACTTCAGCTAAAATATAGCAGAGTTTGGCTCCTAGGCAACTGTGCTAACTAACAAGCTACTATACTGAAGGAGGTATTACCTAATCCCAAGCTATATAATATCACAGATTTCATAATCTTTACAAGGTAAAGTTAGAGGATCCAGTTACAGTGATCTCCACATGAAGTAAACACACTCCACATTTCAAATAATTTATAAGCCATCTGTAATTTCATATCGCTCTTTCTAAAGTCCTTTTTTTCTTATGAGAAGTTAATTTTTTTAATTTATTCTCAGTGCTGTGGCCCAATCTTGATTTCTTTTAGTATTTCTCATTGTTCACCACCAGTGAGCATCGTATGATTTTTATTTTCTTTTAAACTGGAGATTGGCTCACAGAAGCATACAAGAAAAAACTGCAACAAGATTAATTTGGCTATACAACATAATATAATTACATAGCTAGCTAGTTCTATGTACTAGCACCCATTTCTGACGCTAGTCTGATTTCAACCATATTTTGTTTGAGTGGTTGTAATTTTAGGGCTTAGAGACATTTGTGATAAGTATTTAGGATGTCTTGCCTTGCAGCTATCCAGATGAATTTCTACTGCAATCATGCCACTCAACTCACTGTCAGCCTTGCTAGAGTACTTCCAAATTTAAGTTGCTAAACTGGTGTTTTGTCTTCTGCAACATTTTCTACCTCTCCATTCATCCTCCATTTTCTGGCTAATAATAGAACATTAAGTAACATGAGTCTTAGCAAAGAGCTGAAGTACATTGCACTACTAATATAAAACTTGAACATACATTCTTACTGCCTACTTTCCTTCTGTCAGAGGCTATCCATTTGAGAAACCTTGCTTCTCCCTTAACATCTTTGGTTCTGTCTAGGCTTTTCTACAGAAAAGCTGGAAAAATCCTAAAGGGAAAGTAACAGACATCCTTTGTGTAAACTTCCTCATCTCCTTTCCAGTTCATTTTAGAACAGATTAAATGTTTTCTTTCTGATACTTTTTTCCTACCTACCATAGCAGTAAATACAAGTAATACTATTGACAGCTTAATTATTACAGAACAGCTTGATTTTTCTCGGAATAGCTGTTAAGATAAGCCTTTCTCCTTATCACAGCCTTTCTTACCACTTAAGACTGCTTATAGCAAAAAATTCTCCTGCTTAGACTGTTCCTACAATGCTAAGATACTGTATCTAAGTTTAAAACTGAGAAAAAAGTTCCAGAGAATACCAGAATTTTCAGAATCTTCCTAAAGTTCTAGAATTAAGGAAAGGGTGAATATTTTTAACAATGCTTCATGTACTATAGAAATGTAAGTTTAACTCTCCCTACAACAAAGACTGTAGTCCTATTAGGGATATTACGTAAGTAGTATTATTCATTGTTAATATATTCTTTATTATTTAGTACTCTTAGGTAAAGTTTTAAATTTTCACAGCTGAGAGCAGAATCTCATAAATATAATAATACACACCACTGCCTTTACGGGCTTTATTCTGTAGGACAACTTAATGTCAGTAAAGTCAAAAGTCATGATGCGGTTATAGCTGTGAGCATTTAAGAATGTAAGTAAGCCAGGGTTTGGAGGGAGAAGTACTATCTTTTACTAAATAAAATCATATGGCTGGGCTGCTTGCATCTAAGATCCAGGCTTGTGTGCCCAAAAGCTTGCCTGTTTTTACTAGCTGACAAAAATCAATACCACTCTCTCTAAGTTTTGCCTTCCAGATAGCAGGAAAAAAAAGATCAAAACAAGACTTGGAGCACAATTCTGAAGAGCTTAGTTTTGGAAACCTCAACAAATTAGGAGCACATATCTGAATGTGTTTCCTGGCCATTGCTTGTAAGTAATGCTTCCTTATTAAATGAACACTGAAAATCAAGAGAAAGTGGTCCTTCGGTTGCCTTTTTTGCAAATCATGGTGGAAGTAGAAAATCTTTCAACACTTCACCGCATAAACTTCTGAAATAATTATCTTTTTTAATAATTACTGATATACTAGGTGCTTTACAGGCTGGAAAAGACCCCAAGAAACTGCCAATCTAGTAACAGACAGTTTTCAGAGTGGAAGAAAGAATACAAAGGTGTGTTAACTCAGATGTGCAAATGGACTTAAAATTTATAACTATAGGTGACAATTTAGTAAATTACTTATGTGCATCAGAAAATTTACAGTAGGGATCTGAAAGTACAGAACAAAAATGCTTTGCAGATGATAGACTGAAAAAGGTATGTACAAGGGAGTAGGAGGAAAGATACGGAACATTAGGACTAATAAATCCTAACCTTGAGAATGAATGCCTAGAAAATGATGGCACTCTAAAGAGCTAGTACTGAGGGCTGCTTGCCTTTGCTAAAGAATAAGCTATGAAACAAAATGGAGAATATGTAACTGAAATAAAGTGGTATGAAATATTTTTGCAGGTACAGAAATAAAAAAGAATGAAATCAGTTTAAAATTGTCTGAGGCAATGTGTTTTTCAGATATAATATACCCATGGCACTTCACCACTCAGTATAATTTACTGTTGAAAAAAATTACATTTTTAAAGTAATTATTTTGTAATTTCATATATTTTGAGTCCCTGTGGGGTTCCTTATTTATAACAGGAAGAGTGTACTTAACTATAAAAAAACATTATTATGGGTGCTTAACTGTAGTACCAAGCAAATAGATGAGTAAAACCTGACAAAGCTGTTTCACAGATCTGATTTCTACAGTTTTGTAAGCACTCATGTCCCTTTATAGCATGTAGAATAGGAAAGGGCTCTAACAATATACAAAAGAAACTCTTACTTTGATTACACTGGTATTAATTATACAATACAATAGCTCCTCTGAGATCAATAGAGTCATTCTAGCTTGGTGAAATATTTGAGTATCTCTTACTATTGAGAAGCACTGTAGAAGTGTAATAATTAAATTAATAAATTAGGGCTGCCAAGCTCTTAGCATGGTCTATGTTTATGCTTAAGAGTGAATGGAATGATAAGATTAAAAAGTAATTTCCCTTTCTAAGCCAAGACCTTATGTCTTATATGGCCACGAGCATTCTACATGTTTGAAAATTCAGTCCTGAACTGAACAAGTCACGATGTTGCACTTTTTCCTGTTGTTGTAAGAAGGTAACAACAAAGTAATTACTACCTGCCAACTGTTCCTTTTTTGTTACTGTCTATATCTTACTGTAGTTTTCTTCAACTTGTTGTCAAAAGCTGAATCACTTTTTCATCACTGTAATTCTTGTATTTTTAAAAATAAAGTGATCCTGAAATATTATACATTAATATAGCCAAAAATAAAACTTGTTCTTGAGAATACTGCATTTGACTGCAACAATTTTTTGTGTAACTTCATTTTTTAGTTACACATTTAATTTAGCCATACATATGTGTGGTTAAGTTCTTTGTTTCTTCTCCTGTTTTCATAAATGACTGAAAAGCAGTCATGGTGAACCATATTCAATGTTGCATTAAGATCAATTAACCAAGAAATACAAATTTTTATTCATGTGCTATAAAATGACAAGTTGCAAAATGTTAACAGATTTATATTTTTTTTTAATAAAGAAAATCCCTAACAACTCAGAAATATTTTTTTTTTATTTTTTTGGCAACTTGTCTTATAATCTTTCCTATCTCTTCTGCCAAGTTTTCTGGGACACACTCTCATACCCAGTCTATGAATATAGAGCAAGCACCACACTCATATAGCAAGTAACGCCTTGGTTATGTAACATGGTGCTCACTTGTGCTTGAGAAAAGTTAAGTTGATGAAAGTAGTTTGATAAAGATGGAACTAATTTACTGTTACCTTTTAGAAGTGAAAAACCATTCACATAGTTCAGGCATGACTGACAGAGTTAAGGGAAATATGTGTCGTTCTCTCCATTCTCATATTTCTCCTTCGAGCAATTTGTTTTTATCCTACCCATATTTTTGGTGGATGACCTATAAGCAGTGTACTGCTGCAAACTAGGCTGCCAAAAAGCTGTGATTATTTAAAAATTCTTGTAAAATGACACCTATAACCATCACTTCTCCCATTTCCCCCCATTTATATGAGGTAAGCATTCTAGTACTTTGTGACTGTTTCTGTCTGCAAAGATCTGTTCCTGACCCCTCATATACAATGCATGAATAATTTCCAGGGCCAGGAAATAATTTATGAAACATATTTCCATCAAAAAAGCAAATATTTGTGTGGTGGGATTTTTTCCACCACAGTTCTCTGATCTCCAGGAGTGCAAGTGACCAGAAGCACTGTGAAGAGGGCATGCAAACATGGGTTGCGGGAGCAGTAGTTTGCACAGAAGGGTGCATGAGAAGGGTGGTGCACCCTGCTTCTAGGCCCACAGCCTAGGGAAGTGCTCTAGGTCTCTGCCATAGAGGTGGGCACTCACCTCAGAGTTAAAGCCAGTGTTCCTACAGAGAAAGCCCCTGAGATGTCTGACACTTTCACCCAGAAGGAACTGGTAAGGAAGGAGACTTCAGTATAGATGGTAAGCTGCAATGAGGGCCGAGACCCTTCTCCTGGGTAAAAGGTAAGTACCTGCAAAAGATATGAACAGTTTGATGATCTTATGTGTCAGGTGGCCAAGTTGCAGGAAACAGTTAAAAGGCTGTGCAGCATAAGAGGAGATAAGTGGTTTTAGAACCGTGCTTCTGTGGCAGACACCACAGAGAATGAGGCATTTTGGACCCTGGTGACCCACAAAAGCTGGACTCTGCTTCAGTCACCACCCTCCAGTATTACAACCAAAAGCAGATACAAAGTTTTAACAGCTTTAGACACCCACTAACAAGGTCTGCAAGAAGAAACTGTACCAGCACACAGTGGATACTGAAAAAAGAAATGACAAGTACTCATAGTGCATGACTCTCCGTTAAGGGGCAGAGAGGCACCCATCTGCTGGCTTCCTGGGAGCTAAGGTCCAAGATGATGCCAAGAGTGCCAAAACCTGTCAACAGCACAGACTACTATCCGTTGCTACTCTTTCACGTGGGCACACATGTCACCAGAAGAATCTAGGCAGAATCAGGGATGAATAAAGAGCCCTGAGCGTACAAGCAAAAAGTATTGGTGACCAAGTTATATTTTCTTCTATTTTACCAGTTAGAGAAAAGGGTGCAGCCAGAAATAAACATATAATGTCCATCAACTCGTGGCTTTGTGGCTGGTGCTGTTGTAAGTGTTTTGGCTTTTCTGATAACAGGACGTTCTTCGATAACTATAGCCTGTTAGGGAAGCATGGGATCCACTTTTCTAGAAGAGGCAAGGGAATCTTTGGCAGCAGGCTGACCAACTTGGTGAGGCAGGCTTTAAACTGAAGGACTTTGGAAGCAGGGTGCAAAGTGGCAACACTCACGCCATTGCAACCAACTGGGGAATAAGCCAGGCCAGCCAGAGCAGTGATAAATGTTCCTTAGCTTCCTCACAAGTAGCCAGTGAGAAATACAAGGGCATTGCCAGGGTGTGCAGAGATGCAGTTAGAAAAGCAAAAGCTCAGCTTGAAATTAAATTGGCCAGAGATGTCAAGAGCTACAAGAAAGAGTTCTTTAGGTACGTAAACAAGCAGAAACAGAAGTCAAATACTGGCCCACTGTTAAGTGGAAGAGGTGAATTAGTCACCAACAATGCTGAAAAGGCAGAGATTCTTAACTCTTTCTTCACCTTTGTCTTTTCTCCTTAGCAGCACTCTTGGCCCCCCAGCCTTGGGAACAAAAATCCAGGTTGATGCAAACGCCAGCCCCCCATCAGTGAAGGAAGAGTTGGTATATGAACTATTAACAGGAGCTTGGACACTACAAATCAATGGGCCCTGACAATGTGTACACCAGGGCATTAAAAGAGCTGGCTGCCATTGCTGTGAGGCCGCTCTCCGTAATCTTTGTGAAGTCATGGAGATCAGAGATATCCCACAAGACTGGAAGAAGGCTAACGTCACTCCCATCTACAAGAAGGGCTTAAAGGAGGGTCCAGGAAATTATAAATCCATCTATTTACTTCAATCCCCAGGAAAGTTATGGAGTGAATCCTCCTGGGGGCTATCACAACTCAAACGAAGCACATGATTAGATAAAAACAGCACAGATTCACCAAGGGCAAATCATACTTGACAAACCTGACCACTTGCTATGACAAAGTAACCTGCTCGGTAGATTTGGGGTGAGCAGTGGACACTGTCTACTCGGATTTCTCCGAAGCTTTTGATACAGCTCCCCACAGCCCCCTCCTCGACAAACTGATGCATTATGGCCTAGACAAGTGGTCTGTGCACTGGGTGAGGAAGTGGCTGACAGGCCCTACGCAGAGTGCGGTAGTAAATAGCTCCTTTTCTAGCTGTCAACCTGTCATAAGTGGGGTCCGCCCGGTATCAGTATTGGGCCCAATGGTGTCTAATATCTTCATAGGTTACCTGGAAGATGGGATCAAGTGTACCTTGAGAAAGTTTTCTAATGATGAAAAAAAGTATTCTAATGATACCAAACTGAGTGGGGAAGTAGACACTTTGGAAGGGAAAGCCACCCTGCAGGAATACATGGATAGGCTGAAACAGTGGGCTAAGAAGAGCCTAATGAAGTTCAACAAGGACAAGTGTAAGGTCTTTCACCTTGGAAAACATGATCCAAGAGCACAGCACAGGCTGGGTTTTACACAGCTGGGGAGCAGCTCTGTGGAAAGAGACCTGAGGTCCTGAGGGCCAGCAAGCTCAATGTGAGTGAACAGTGTGCTGCTGGAGCAGAGAAAGCCAACAGGACAATGGATTACATCAACATATGCATCAACAGCAGAGATATAGATGTCATCATCCCATGCTCCTTAGCACTTGTCAGGCAACAGGTGGAATACTGTGTTCAGTTTTGGTCCCTCCTATGCAAAAAAGGTGTGGACATGCTGAAGAGGGTCCAGAGAAGAGGCACAAAGATGATCCAAGGACTGGAAGACTGCTATGTGAGGAAAGGCTGAGAGAGATGGGTCTTCTCAGTTTTGAGAAAAGAAGGCTCAGGGGAGACCTTATCACCATGCTCCAGTATTTAAAGGCTGTCTACAAAGAAGGCAGAGAGGCCCTTTTTACAAGGATTCACATGGAAAAGAAGGGTAATGGGTACAAGTTACTCCTAACTGAATACAAGAGGAAAATTCTTCACAATGAGAACAATCAGCCATTGGAATAATCTCCTGGGAAAGTGGTGGATTCTCCTTACTCTTGGACCCAGTTCAGCAGACTTTTCCTAATACTTTGACCTTGCATTGGATGAATATGAATCTCCTGTCTGTTAACAAGTTAGGAAAAGTAGAATGTTGTCTTTCTTCTTTTTCCTGTATTTTGCAGGGCAGAATACTGTGGCTTTTGCAACAGTAATTTGCCTCCATTTTAACACTCTTTTCCAGTGAACAGGTCCAGTGTGCATTACCATTGTCATAGTTATATTTCTAGTATTTTTAATTCTAACTCAATTTCACCAGTTACCAAAGACCTTTGCAGAGAAAAAATGGTGACATCAGCTGTTATATCAGCACCCGTTTAGTAGATATTCTTTGACAGAATAAAGAAATTATTGCATAAGCAAAAGAAGATATTTCTTTAGTAGCACTTGTTGAACAAGGAGTTCTCACCAGGGATCAAATAAGTGGACTTCTCAATTTTTAATTACAAGCATAGCAACTTAGTTCTTAGCTGTGTATCTAATATGCCATGTAATTGTTTATGTTGTTAAATTGCTCAAAAATTACTGTCTTTCAAGAAAAATTCCATTATTGCAATCAACTCTCCAAGAAAGAAGAAATAAATTTGCAAGATTAGAACTTTTGCAGGTCATTCTAGAAAACTTCCTATTAGCTCCTGACTTTAAAAGACAGTACTTCATTTCACAAATGAAAACAACTACAGAACAAATAGATAGCCTTTATGTTTTTAGGATGTAGAACACAGAAATTCACTAGGAATGATCACAGCTATTTTATTGATTTGTGTTTTAAACTAAAAAGAAGTATCTGAATGAAGGTATAGGTTATTTTTCTATATCAAAATACTTCCCTGTTTCAAGAGTTATTAGCATTACAGAGTACCACTTACAAAAGCACCAATAAGAGTAATAAACAAGGAATCAGCCAGTCCTGGTTTTGAATAATCTTCAAATATTGACCTAACATAAAAGAGTGAAGTTAAATCTGCATAAATGGTTTGATGTTTTGAAACAGACAAGATAAAGTGTCATGTCATTATGTATATATATGGAGATGAAAGATGTACACATATTCCAGTTTGATGCTCATTATAATTTTTGAAATTATAAAGTTGTATTTCAGATAGCAAAAAGGAGCAAAGGAAAGGGCTGCCCACCACCTTGAGGCATCTTCATACCTGTATTGCTCTTTGCTACCAACTTTAATGAATTTGGGTAGCAGTTACTGTAAATTATATCCTTGTTACCCAAAGCACCACAAAATCAGCTTAAGGTGTTTCCCCTTTTACAAGGGCATTTCTTCCTTTGATATCTACGTGATTAGCATGGCCATTTCTGTATTTCAAGATCTCTGCAAAGCACATGCTGCACATAAAAAGTCATTTGGCATATTTGAAGATAACAATCTCTGATATTTCCATCTGAATTATTATATGAACATATTTCAAGTAACAGGTACCAAATAATGATATCAGTATTACTGTAGAAACGTAGACTAAAGCTTAATAACGTTTTCAGGAAAGCTTAACAAATTATTGAATGTGGTGGGACCACATTAACGGAGAAACTGCCCTTACCTTCTTCAGTCTTCCACAAAATAAAACACCCCACAGTTCATGTGACAAAGCAGTTGGATAAATGCAGATTTAGCTGTCAGGTAGAAAACTGGATATAACTGAGCTCAAAACAAGAGCTGGAAAGTAACTCTTTCAGCAAACTCTACAATCACAATTGATTCCTTTTCAGAAGTGAAAAAGCAGCAATTTCTGGTGATTATATAGATGCATACCGTTAATTTTCTCACCAGTATTTTTAACAACAATGTGAACAAAGTCAGCCTCTTCTTTGAGAGCTGATAAAGGCATCTTTTATTTTTAGATAAAGGACTTCAGATAAATTCAAGATTGGCATTAACCCCAAGAAACTGGACTGATGCTTTTGTACTGCTAACAACCATTCATGGATTTAAGACTTCTATGATATTCAGGAAAATGAAAATGTGAAAATGCATCACATTATTAAGCTTACATGCTAATTCTAAGAGCTTTGTTTGCTTTACATAAAATGAGGACTGGGAAGGATATCACTGCACATTAAAATGTATTAGGAATAAAGATACTAGGAAAGAAGAACTATTTCAGCTAAAAGACAGTAGTAACAACAGAACAAATAAATATAAACTTAATATAAACACAGTCCATGAATGTACGTATATTAATCAATTTATCATTAATAAATTTAGGCTAAAATGACAATATCTGATCCTGAATGAAAATATTCTGGAACAACCTTCCAATGAAAGCATTGGGTACACAAAATTATTAAAAAAATACTTTATTGTTTGATAGTTTGTAATGGGAATGTACTGTCTGAAGTGATGCAGAAATTACTAATCTCTTACTAACTGTATATATTTCATCTCTTACTAACTACAGCAGAAAAGTAAGAGAAAACTTGAATTCTAAATCTCACCAAGATAAGTCAAGAAAAAGATGTCATATTTTGAACTGTTAAAAATTAAAAAGATTAATAGTACTTTTCAATAAAGCAAATTTTCAAGTAAAAAAATCCCTCTTCAAAAATGCACTGCAAATGTCGACTATGAATTGACTACTCAAAGGAATGTCAAAGAAAATTCAAAGTGAAATCAGAGACCCAGGTTCACTAGAAGAAGTTTCCTGGACGAAACAGGGAGTCAACAGGAAAAATATGACTTACAGAAGAAGTGCATGTAGAAATAAGCTATATTTATTTCATAGAGGAAGTGCATATCCATCCTTAGATCAGCACCAAACTTAATGAGACTCAAGATGCAGAAATGTTTTAAAATGTTAGGACTAAGCTAAATAGTATAAATTCCTCCAGCTTAAAATATTGAGGAAATATATCAGTCTGAAAGGTTTCTATTGCATTTGCAGAATAAAATATTAAGTGATATCAATGTTAAAAAATAATTAAAAATACTAATAGCAAAAATCAATCTCAAGATCCTATACTCAGGCAACACCTATTCTAACTACTGATTACAATAATATTCTTTAAATTATCACAGCATCTTTATCAGTAAATTGGTCTAAGGCAGCATGCAGACTTGACATCTGTTTTCAAAGTTCACAGTCTAACTAGGATCACATGCAAACTGTGCTTCTCATGGCAAAAGCAATTTGCACACACGTAAACCACTTAGTATGATGTTTTATACTAACTGACGTGGTACTGCTGCCATTCCAAAACATCATATAAAAAAAATTTCCGAAACATACCTCATAAGACAGTCAATGGCCTCTCTGGAGCCAGAAAAATTACTTACATTTAGGTTCTAAATTCTTGACTGTTTTACATTCCACAGAATACTTTTCCAAATTTAGACAAAAAAGGAAAGCCAATGGATTATACATCAAAATTTCTGTAAATTGTATTTAATGCCTTTTAGTATCCAATTATCAACTTTTCTATATTTACACTCTCTTTCCATTTGAAGTTATATGTTCTAGAATCTAATTATGCTTTTGGCAGGAACATTGCCAAGAGCATTCTGGAGTTCTGCAAATTCTTAACACCAGAACTCCTGGCAGAATCACTATATAGGCGATAAAATTCAAGTAGAAAAGGCAAGAAAGAAAAAGCAGTAGAAATGAAAAATCTCTTCTTATCTCTTTCATAACCAATGTTCTTTTAGCTTATTTTTTCCTGTTTGGCTGAAAGTGAAAGGCTAACAGAGCTCAAAGGTAACAGGGTTCAAAGGTACACTTCTGGATGGGTACACTTTTCATTGGAAGCAATCTAAAGTTTCAGCAGTCAATTGTTTCAAATTTATTTTTTTTTTTCATATAAC
>NW_009941322.1:0-13391 GCF_000696875.1 Nestor notabilis | reverse complement strand
TTTCAAATTTATTTTTTTTTTCATACAACAAGGGAAAGGGAAAAAATAAATTAAAAAAATCATTAAAAAGTTTTAGTATTTTATTACTCATGTATCTAAATTCTATGAGAACGAAATTTTAGTTATAAACTCATTTTCCCCAAACTGAACTCCAACACATGGAAATCTAACAAGCGTTATAGAAAATTAAACACTAGAGGCAGGAAACAGAAAAGTTTATGTTAAACTGCAAAGTAATGCAAAGGATTTGTTAAAGAACACATTAAAAGAATTTGAAATATTCTCTCTCTTGATATCACTTCCACTGTACAATAGAAAACAGTATTATGAATCATCGGCATGGAGAATGAGTGAATGAACAAACTACTTCTGATTTCTCCTAACTAATCTTATAATATCATCCCACAAAAAGAGAAAATTACTTAGTATTCATGAGAATAGAACATCACCATACATCATTTTATAATACAACTTCATAAAAGAACTTTACAAAGTCAATATAAGTTCTTCAATAACACAAAATATTCTTATGACATACATTCTTAATTTCTGCAAATTATTTTGCAGGGACTGTGGAACATATTTCCATAGAAAGCCTAATTCTTAAACAGAATCAGAGAGAATAAGGGACTTAAAGAGGTCTCCAAATTCATTCTTATGCTCCAAAGCAGGTGTATCTTTACCTACAGCATTCATGGCAGATGCCTGCCAGAACTTGAGGATAGCATGATACTACAAGAATGTTTCTGAAGAAAATACTGCAAATGAAATGTTTGCTTTCTGAAAGAAACACAGCAAATTCTAGAAAATAGATAAAGTTTACTAAAATGACAACAAAACATTTACTCAATTAGGGAGATATAATTTTAGAAATGTGAAAATTTCAGGATTAAAAATATTTCTATCATCAAAAGTCAGAAGACCTACAATTCCTTGGGCAATATAAATCAGTGCTTTTACTTTAGTGTCAAATATAGTTGTCTCATGTCGTTGTTTTTTCTCACCAATATCCAGCCTAAAAGTCTCTCACTCTTACCTAAATACAGTTTGAATAGCAAGTCAGCATCCCACAACTGGGACTGTAATGCTTGAGTTAACTGATTCTAAATGGGTACATTGGTAATTTTACATTGGATTCTAGGAGTTCTAGCTGCAAATTACCCTAGAAGGTAACTCCAAAGTTCTTTGTGAGGTTCTCTTAAATTTATCACTGAAATATTAAAGGAAAATATAATAAATTATTTCCTAGTTATAATATTCACTGTGTATATAAACACACCTAATATACATACATCTAATAATCCAGTACATACCAAAATTACAGAATTAACACTTCTTTAAAAAAAAAAAACTAACTAAAAATCAAAACCACCAAAACAAAATATTATACTTCTAAAGAAAATATAATTAACAGAAAAAATAGTTAACCTCTTGAAGAGGGGTGCCAGGATTAGGCTTACATGCTATGAGTGCCCAAATTACATACTTTTGGCTCCAGAATATACAAAAAGAAACACTTTTTTACAATTACAATTAATGTAATTTAACAGAGTTACCAGGAAAAAAATATATTGGATGCAAGGAAGAGATTCATATGATGTAATTATTGGTAGAAACAATGTGGCCGTTTTGGGCACCAGCACAAGACTGAATTCAGAGCTTATGGAGGTCTGACTTGGGTGGCAGTGTCGATCTGCTGAAGGACAGGAAGGAAATGCAGAGGGATCTGGACATGCTGGATCAATGGGTTATGGCCAGTGGTAGGACGTTCAACAAAGCAAAGTGCTGGGTCCTGCAGCTGGGCCTCAACAACCCCATGAAATGCTCCAGGCTTGGGGAAGAGTGGCTGCAAAACTCTCTGCGGAAAAGGACCTGGGGGTGCTGATTGACAGAGCCGAGCATAAGCCAGAAGTGTGCCCAGGTGACCAAGAAGGTGAACAGCATCCTGGCCTGTATCAGCAATAGTGTGACCAGCAGGGCCAGGGCAGTAGTGATCATCCCCCTGCACTGGGCACTGGTGAGGCTGCACCTCAAATCCTGTGTTCGGTTCTGGGCCTCTCACTACAAGAAAGACATTGAGGTGCTGGAGTGGGTCCAGAGAAGGGCAATGAAGCTGGTGAAGGGTCTGGAGCACAAGTGTGATGAGGAACAGCTGAGGGAACTGGGGGGTGGTCAGTGTGGAAAAGAGGAGGCTCAGGGGGATTTATCACTGTCTACAACTGCCTGAAAGGAGGTTGTAGTGAGGTGGGGTCAGTCTCTTCTCCCAAGTAACAAGCGACAGGACAAGAGGTGACAGCCTCATGCTGCATCAGGAGAGGTTTAGATTGAATACTAAGAAAAATTTTTTCACTGAGAGGGTGATCAGGCATAGGAACAGGCTGCCCAGGAAGGTGGTAGAATTGGCATCCCTTGTTCAACAACTGTGTAGACAGGGCCTTCAGTGACATGGCTTAGTGATGGACTTGGCAGTCCTGTGGTAAAGCATGGACTTGATGATCTTAAAGGTCTTTTCCAACCTAGCTGATTCTACGATTCTAGGTCACAGCAGCTCATAAAAAAGAACATAATACAATCCCTTATAAAGGCAAGGAACAGGTTGAAAAGATGAAGTCCCCTTCAGATCTAAGTTTCTTTCTTTGACATAAAGAAGGAATAAAACAAAGCAAAGACTGTCCTAAAGAGCCTTAACAAAAAAAGAGTACATCTGCTGTTTATTGTTACTGAATTCAAAGAATGAAGATTTGGATTACAGAATTTACAAATAAACATGATGGCATACGAGACATGCATAACTAATTTGATCAATTGCTCTGCCTTCTGGAAAGAAGCCAAAAAGTGTTTGAGTATCATCTCACATCTGCAGGAAAACAGTATATTCAAATCATCTAAAACCTTGCAAGAACAGAAGTTTTTTTCCTCAAAAGGTTTTGCATAAACTTTAAATACCACAAGATACTTTTTAATGGATGGACCTTCCTGCTGGATTCAGTTGGATGAGCATTTATTGAAGCACTAATTGTCACCACCACTTTCAGATTTCCATCAGTTCTCATAAATGTCCATATGTTCCTTGGTTAAGAAGTGCAGCAGCTTAATGACACAAGAAAATGCAAGCCAATTTATCATCCTTCTTTAACCTTTTTAAAAATACATTAGTTTTTATGAGAAACAATCACTGTAAATAAAGTAAAAAGCATTTCAATTCTATCATAATATGGTGTCATTTTGCATTAAATCTTGATGCAATTGCTTAACTTTAAAATTAATTAAATCAATCATTATTTTTTTCCTAGGTATTTAGTATCCACAGAAGAGCAGAGACACAGACCAACTTTGCAAATAGCTATATATGTTTAAGATGTGACAACCCCCGAGGTGTTTATAAATACCTTTCACAGCTGAGCCACATTTCTACAGTACAACCTCTAATTTCAACATATTTATGCTAGTATAAAATTCTTTGTGCTACAGGGATTTATCTTCCCTTGGAACACTGACACTCATGTAAAGGATTTAATCCCGTATAACCGAATCATACTAGAGGGTGCTACTATTTTAATTGTAAAAAGTTTTTACCATTAACATTGCAGTTTCAGAGCAGTACGTTTTGTTTCAAAAATGCTTTGTTAATCTCTGGGACAGTAGATTACTTCCAAATGAAAATTAAACTTATGATCACAAACATGCTATTGTGCTGAAGTTGAAGTTTTGTCATGTGTTTTCCTAGCCAAATGTACATAAAACAAAAGAAACGTACTTCCAACTTCACATAGTACACTGGAATCTCTACTTACAGGCTTCAATTAAAATATTTAATCTTCCAAGCAATAAAGGTCATAATAAACACTGGAGAGCCTTTTTTTCCCTATCTGCCTCACTATAGACCACCAGACACATCACTAGTACACATCAAGTCTTGTTCCAAATCTAAAAGTTGTTTTTTTTTTACTATAAAAATTGTACAGCAGTGCTTTTATTACACATTTGAAAGGATTTGTAAGAGGATGAAGAACTTTTAGCATCAGAAAAACAATGTATAAAAGTAATACTGATAGACTTTAAAGTGCTCAAAATTCTATCGACTCTTCCAAAACAAGAATATGTAGTTTTCCTATGTTGCATTTTTGGTGAAATGGGAGTAATTAGCTTCTACTAAATAAAAAAGTGAGGTTTGAATCTTGAATAGCCTCTAAGAAAAAGTAATCAGTATCTTAAGCACATCTGTCTACCACTTAGTAAACAGATTGTAAGTGTCATGGAGTATTAAATACAGTTTCTGTCACAAGGAAGAATTACATAAATGAACATAATTTGAACCTATTAAAAAGTTATTTTCTCAGAAAACTTTTTTGCACTTTGCAGTTTCCCTTTCTATTTGGTATTATTTATTATTACAGTAAAAGTGTTAAGCACAATTTTTGTAAATTCCCTTCACTTCTGAGAGTTTTGTCATGTTTAGTAGTCAATTACTGAACAAAAAAGAAAGAACAGAGCAATGGTAGGGGGAAAGACTAAAAAGGAAACCCCACTTCAGAAAACACATACAACTTTAAAGCTTCAAACACAATTTTGCCTCAGGCTGCAGAATAGACTTTGCAGGAGCTGGCTTCCATACCAACAATTCTTCATCTTCCTTGATCCATACAAAACAACATTAAGTAATGTGCCGCCTTATAGCTGATCTCCCTACCCACACTTTGAACTTTCTGTAAACATGGGCATTACTGGAAAGTTGTAAGTATATCATGATGTCAGGTCCCATTTGTCCTAGTCCACATTTCTGAATTATAAAAAATTTTACTGTTGTCCATTTCCATTGTTCAATACCAAACCCACTCCAGAATGCATATTATAGATCAAGAAAGAACTTCAAGAAATAGTATATTTTTTATTTAGCTTTTACTTCCTAAAAATTTCTGTCTCTCTTACCTGCAGGTTCTACAAAAGAATAAGGGAAGAGGAGAGGATATTACTCTACCTTCTCTCTTCTACCTTTTCCACAGACAAAAGGAAAAGAATCATAAATGCAATAAAGTGAAAGTAAAGATTTTGGTCTACAACATGAAGAATAACAAGCCATGATGCACTAGAAGGATCTCTGTGAGAAAATGTTCTGGATGTTACAAACCCAGGTGAACTGAGGTGGACTGAAGGAAAAGAAAGATTCTACTCTAAAAAGCCAAATCACGACAGAGAAGACTTGAGAGAACAAAACCATCACAGCTGAATGAAATGCATAAATGAGTAAACCTCAGAAAATTATAATGAACACACACACACTGATTAAGGGGTACAATGTACAGTGCACTCTGAAACACGGTACAGATTTGAAAACAAACAAAACAAGAAAAAAAAACAACAAAGAAACAAATATGTAAAGTTTCAAGAGTTTGAAACATTTGGGTGTGCTTGATTTCTAATCTCTCCCCACCCTCTTTCTCTCTCTTCTTTCACCACTTCCCCTCTTCCCCCACTCCCTGCCTCCCTCTGTCTTTTTCTAGGAAAAAAAAAAAAAAAAAGACAATGAAAGCATTTCATTAAGTTGTCAGGATATAAGCAGTATTTAAATTTTTCAAGTGCATCTCCACTTTGAAAAGTTTAGTTTATTCATCCAAAGAAGAAACCATTAGATAAAACTTGTAAGTAACAAATAGAAAATATTCCTATCAGAATAGTTACCAAATCATTTACACTAGAAAGCATTCATTTAAAAAAAATGTATTAAAGGTTTAAAAACAATACATTTGTATGAAATTAATGTGCTTTGTTTATTGACAATTCTGTACATCTAATATGATCTTCGTATAAACTTATGTTTGCACAGCTGCAGGAACACCTGTAATGGCTAAAACTTCATTTTTTCCTGACACTTTAAACAAAATAAGATCTTCATATCTCTTATAAAGATCAGGATAACTGATAATCTAAACAACTAGACACACACTTGTGTGGCATTAGGGTTCGAAGACTTCTACACATCCCTTAAAAAACCTATTTCTGGTCAACAAGATGCAAGGGAAGACCAACATTACAAACCCCATAAGGTCCTACTCCTTGCCTACTTTCACTATTCAACAACACAGTTTGAATGAACATGGGAATGAACAGGTTATGCAGATTGTTTGAGGCAACTACAACAATTATTTCAAAATAATTATTTGTTTTATCTCCAAATTGAGGAAACTTCAAAGAAAGGCTTTCCTTTAATATTGTATTGTCTCTCACAAAGTTCATGGTAAGATTCTTGTTTTACTCCATATACAAACTGTAACCCTGATTTTTAAGATCTTTAATAATACACATTCATTATTTAATGTTTTGCAAGATAAGCAAGTATATTTCATCATTTCATAGTAATTCAAATGATATTCCTAAGGAAGGTTTTAGAAACAATATGTCACTTGGCAATACTCTCCACCACTTAACCAGAACCCCCATAATAATATTGTCAAATGTTATCAATTAATATTAATTAATTTACTATGCATGATACTGCTAACATATATAAGCTGTACCACCCAAGGCATTCTCTCTTTCCTGCACAAGTGTTAGCTATCTCTATAATACATGGAGAAATGCACAATAATTGCATGACCAAGCTGAGAACAGCCTTATAAATGTACCATTAACTTACTGAAATCTTTTTTCTCTGAAACTACTGTTAAGGCAGTAGGGAAAATAATGTCCTTCAAAACTTGCTCTGTTTATGAGCAAAACCACTTGTGACTGCTATTCATTTTCTTCTAGTCTATTTTACTTAAATTTGCCCTTAACTTCTCCCCCGCCCCAAACACTTGAAACATCTATATGCACAAAGTTTTATCGAGTTTGATTAGTTCAGGCATCCTTCTGTGGACATGTAATTGCACCCATTTTATTTGATCTGTTTGCACAGCTTCATGTATACTGATGTCATCTGGGGCAAAAAGGGGAAGTTTTCAAACAGCTGATACAGAATCAACTAGTATGGAGAAGTCAATCATTTTACAACTGTGAATACAGATTTTGGTACAGTTTATATCTCACCATTGAAGTACATAATGTAATTTTTATACAAGAAGAAAGATATTCTGTGTTCATAATATGGAAAGAGCACAACAGAAAGACTAGGTAAGACTTTGGGGAATGAGATGCTAAACTACGCAGACCTTGGTCTGAGCCAGCATAGTCAATCCTGTAGTCTTAGTTAATGTCACTTTGGAAAAAGGTCAGTTCCATACATACATTAAAGAATACAGTAATGACAAAGTAAGAAAGCATGCTTGGAAAGAAAAAAAAAAGTAAAAATGCAAGCTATTTGCAGCACAAAGGGAAAATAGAAGTATGAAGCCTGAATTTTATCTTCTTTTCACTAGTCATTATAACCATTTCCAAGATAATTTCAAATAATTCTGTACATAATATTTCTTTAAAAAGCCACAAATTTTGACAAAGTCTGCAATAACTCAAATACTATTATCAGATTATAGATGCATTAGGATGCTACGTCCTTCACCACATTTCAAATCTATCATCCCCGTAAAAAGGGCATGCTCAAAGAAAAGCATTTGTAGGTGTATTGTCACAAGATTTCATTTTCTGTTCCCATTGCCACTTTTCTTGGCAGCGAATCATTCTGAGCATTCAGAAAATACTTCTAAAAGCATTTCACTCTGGTAAAAATACACTGAAACACATGAAGTGTCTTTAGATTCGGCAAACCTCTGATTCTTCATTACCAAACCCAAGAAAATGCAGCCATTACTAACGAACTTGCTGTGCTGAAGAGGATGAAGCAGCATTTAGACATGTATTTTACCTGCCACAGGACAGGTCTGAAGACCCATGAAGCACAAGGCTGGGTGGAGGATGAGCTACAAAACCAGCTCAGAAATTTATTACCATGAAATCAAAGAGGTCAGAAAATGTGGAAAAAGCCATCTCACTGTTTCATTCTATCTACGCAGAAGAAAACAAAACCTAACTTTGAAATAATTTCTTACTTAAAATTTGTCGAATTTACATCTTAACACACATGTGGCACTCAACCAAGATTTTGTTCAGCTTGGAAATTGCTTAAAATGTTTAGAAGTGTAAGCAATTACAGCTAGTCAAGACACAAAGCAGCTAACAACCATCCCACTCGAACAGCACTGTAAACAACTATGTGAAGCTGAGCCCATGCCTTCTGGGTAGCCAGGAATGAGTAATACCTCTAAATCACTAGCAAAGGTAGGGGCTGGCATAGACAGTAGATACTCTTTGTTTCCAAAAGATATCCTGAAGCATTACATTTAGCAACTTCATTAAAGCACTTTGGTTTGTGTCAGTATTACAGCATTATTAGTCACACTGAAGTTTGTCTAATTTACTCCCTTGCCTAAAAACTTTCAAAAACATTTAGCTTTTCATTTCTTTCTAGTTCAACCTAGAAAATTATCCAATATTTCTTTTTTGACATTCTAAAGTGGATAATAGAATATAGCACAGAATAATGCAAATGATATGTAGTAAAAAGAAATGAGAAATTAAGTCTTCAGAAAATCCAGAGGGAGTTTATTGCCAGAATTGAAAGCAAGAAAAATAACTAAGCATGATATTCTGTATACTAATATACAGACAAAGACAATGTAGGTTTTTCCCTGAAAACACTGATGCTAAACACATTCTCACTACCCCTACTTACTCTGTCAACAGTCGACATTTAATGGAATATTTCTCCCACAAAGGCTCACAACTCTACATGAGCAGGACATTTTATTTCTAGGATTACATGTCAGTAAGTATTTGATTAGTCACATAACGCTAATACTCCCATCAAGGAAACAAAGAAATACTGATTTCAAAGCACCTGATATCTAGGTACTATTTATATTAACAGCATGTATTAGTTTTTTAACCTATTAGAAGTTTTGGAGATTTTCTAGAGATCTTGTATGTGACTTTAACCATGACTTGGCTAGTGCAGTACTAGTACTTCCAAACCCATCATTTACTCCACCCACCCTGTATTCTAATCTACACTGGCACTCAATCAGGGGGGAAGCTAAGACAACTAACATAACAAAGTCTTTTGGTGAGACCTGAGTTCTGGAGAAGGTTAATACAACTGCACCAACACAGTCTATCTTCTGAAGGGAAGCAGCTTGCAACAGCAAGTTCTTTACCAACATTTGTAGGACTCATAAAAAAAAAACAAAAACAAAAACCAAAAAACAAGACAAAACAAAACCAACCCAAAAAAACAAAAAAAAAAAAAAGAAAACCAAAAAATCAAAAAGGAAACAGTCAGTATCAAAGTAGGGACTATGGTATAAAACAAAAGCATACAAAATCCAGTGAAAATTTTATTTATGTCACTGTTACCTAAAATGAGTGCGTCTTGTACACACAGAAATGGGTTTCACATCGGTGTCCAACTCCACAAAGCTAGCTTTACTTTCTTTTTATTGGTATTGTCATAATATGAAAAATAAATACCATTTGTTAGGAAAGCAGCCGTTACACAAAATTAACAGACATATTCTGCTTCAGGGCATGAATACAAGAAAATTGTCAGACATTAATAATGTAGACACAGTATTTTCCTGGGAAAATGAGGATCCAATGGAACAACAGATAAATCATATCCAACAGCTGACTGTTTGTTGTTTCACAATCTGTTGTATTTTATCGAATATGACTAGTACAAGTCTGTTACAGCCATAAAAAAACATTAGCGGAAATTAATATGTAAATTACTGTAGTGCTTGTGTGGGACGCCATTTTATTAATTTGAATTCATTGACATGACTGTGTAATCTAAATTTATGAGTTTTTCAACTGCCACTCCATGGAGAATTCTGCATTATTGAATTTTGCTTAAGAAGTATTTTATGCATTAAATAATATCTGCATGGCAGTGATGTATATTAATGGCTTGGAATTTAATATGTATAAGATGAACCAGACATTTTGCCTATGAGGAGACATATAACTTACAGTGCAGAAAAAAACCCCACATGTAGATATTTCCTTTTAAAATGTTTTTAGACAGCAATGAAAACAAATTATTGGAAGAGGGAACAAAAGCAGGTTTTGAATTTCTCAGTAAAGCAAACATTGCTCATAATTATTTTGTTGAAACAAATGCAAATCTTCTTGTCAATATGAAGGCTTTATGAGGCATAGAACTTCTTGTGTCACCCACCACAGTTTAAGAAAAAAGCACGGTCTAAAAAGCGCCTAGACTTGGACAGAAAGCTTTATGAATACATAGGCCAGCTTGAAGGTTAAAGCTAAAATATCAAGTTTTGGAAAAAGTCAGCATGGAAAGAAATTATAAAATTCTTTCCCATTCAACACCTTTCTTTAACTAACATCTGGACACAAAGTTTGTAAATGCTCCACATAATGCTTGGCTTTAATATACTCTAGTATCCTCGTAGAGTACCAAACGAGCATGATGCTATTAAAGTGTTTCTGAAGCAACCACTGCAAATAAAATGTTCACTTTCTGAAGAAAACACAGCAAATTCTAGAAAAAGATATAAAACTTACTAAAAACACAACAGGATATTTACTCAATTATGAAGATCTCATTTTAGAAGAGTGAAAATTTCAGGGTTAAAACTATTTCTATGATCAAAAATGTATTTTTACTGACAGAATTGTAAAGCGTTTGTTTCCCATTGTGATTCTAAATGTTTCAAGATGACCTGTTTGCTGGTGGTACATGCTACTCGGTTGATTATTTTGCAAATATGCTATGCTGTTCAGAAAGAGAATTGTTTCATTACTATGCCTCCCTGAAGTATTTATCAAGAAGTGTCTATTGTGCAGTTTCATCCCTTGACTCATCAGTCTTTTTCACATCAAGACTTGTATCCTTAAACAAAAGGGGGGTTTATGTATCATTTAGCCTTTGAGTGTAGAGAACCACTTTGAAACGGGGTTTTGTGGGTGAGGAAAGGGAGGATTTGCTATCAGATTTGTTTAACCATGACATGATGAGGAATATATTCCCAGTCAGCAGCAAATGTTTCACACTTGTCAAATCCTCCTGTCAGCATCCCCTGCAGTTCTGCTGACTACCAGAACACCTGTCTGCTCCAAGGTCACTCTGATTCAATGTCACCTTGCAGTGAACATGCTCACACACAATTAGGATTTCAGTATCACCTTCCAGGAAATTCTGACATCTCTGTCATTTTAAAACTTATAATTGATTACTAGGTAATTACACTTTATGAATTGATAGGATCTTATAAATCAGAAATTGAATTAGCTTGTCTGGATGGCAAAGCAGCATGCCCAGATGTGACACAAAGAAACATGTACAGACACAAGTGTCTGTTAGCTGCAATGGCTCAAGTTCATTTATTATATCAATTATATGGAGACAGGATTTTCATCCATTTCATTCCACTGATTTCCTACTAAAGGAAGATACGTTTTATCATTAAAGCATCTTCTGCTTTTTGTTTCCTAAAATATTTCCACCTACTTGCTATTTAGGAAGCTACGAAAGTCATGGTAAATACTGCTGTCTTAAAGGAAACGCTTTATTTCCTAATCTTGAATACACACATATATTAAACAACCATTGCATGTCCACAGACCTGCATTCAGGTGTAAATTATAAGAGCAAGTGAGAACCACAACAGGAGTCTCTTAGAGGGACAGTGCGGCCCAGCACAAGCAATTTCAGAGGTTCCTCAATTCTGTGGAAGACAACTTCCTCTTGCAAGCAATAGAGGAGCTGACAAGGAGAGGTGCCATGCTTGACCTCGTGCTCACCAGCAGGGAGGGGCTGGTTGGAAATGTGACGCTCCAGGGCAGCCTTGGCTGTAGTGATCATGAGGTGGTCGAGTTCAAGATTCTCAGGACAGTGAGAAGAGCACGCAGCAAGCTCACTGGCCTGGGCTTCAAGAGAGCAGACCTTGGCCTCTTCAGGAACCTGCTTAGTAAGGTTCCACGGGATATAGTCCTAGAGGGCAGGGGGGCCCAAGACTGCTGGCTGATATCCAAGGATCACCTGCAACAGGCTCAGGAGTGTTGCATCCAAACTAGAAGGTAATGCAGTAGGAGGGCCAGGAGACCTCCATGGATGAATAATGAGCTGCTGTGGAAACTTAGAGGGAAAAAAAGAAGCTTATAAAAGGTGGAAGGAAGAACAGGCGGCCTGGAAGGAATACGGGGACATTGTCTGTGAAGCTAGAGATCAGGTCAGGAAAGCTAAGACCCAGTTAGAATTGAGTCTGTCCAGGGATGTCAAGAGTAACAGGAAGGGCTTCTACAGGGATGTCGCAAACAAAAGACAGACTAGGGATAATGTGGGCCCTTTCTGGAAGGAAACGTGAGAACTGGCTACCCTGGAGTTGGAGAAGGCTGAGGTTCTTAATGACTTCTTCACCTCAGTCTTCACCAGGAAGTGCTCTACCCATGTCTCTTAAGTCTTGGAAGACAAATGCACGACGGTGAGAACGTAGGAGAGGGGCCACTCTTGGGCCCACTGTAGAAGAGAATCAGGTTTGAGATCATTTTAGGAACCTGAACGTGCACAAGTCCATGGGACCTGATGAAATCCATCTGTGGGTCCTGATGGAGCTGGCGAATGAAGCTGCTAAGCCGCTGAACATCATATTTTAAAAATCATGGCAGTCAAGTAAATTTCCTAATGACGCGAAGAAGGGAAATATAAACCCCATTTTCAAGAAAGGGAAAACAGAAGACCTGGGAAATTACAGACCTGTCAGTCTCACCTCTGTGCCTGGCAGGATCATGGAGCAGATTCTTCTGGAAAGCATGCTAAGGCACATGAAAAACAATGAGGTACTTGGTGAGAGCCAACATGGCTTCACCAAGGGCAAATCATGCTATACTAATTTGGTGGCTGTCCTGGGTTCAGCTACAGCAGTCATTTTTCTCCTTCTTAGTAGCTGGTGCAGTACTGTGGTTTTGACTTTCAGCCTGGGAACAATGCTGATAACACCGATGTTTTTAGTTGTTGCTCAGTAATGTTTGCTCCAACCAAGGACTTTCTCAGTCTCATGCTCTGCCAGGGAGAAGGGGAAGCCAGGAGGAAGCAGAGACAGGACACCTGACCCAAACTGGCCAAAGGGTTATTCCATACCACAGCACGTCACGCCCAGTATATAAACTGGGGGGAGTTACCCGGAAGGCCCAGATCGCTGCTCAGGTCGGGCTGGATATTGGTCGGCAGGTGGTGAGCGGTTGTGTCCTCTCCCCTTGTTATTTCCCTTATCATTATTATTGGTAGCAGTAGTGGTTTGTATTATACCTTAGTTACTGAACTGCTCTTATCTCAACCCGTGGGAGCTACATTCCTCCGATTCTCCTCCCCATCCCTCCAGGAGCAGGGGGAGGAAGAAAGGGGGTACAGTGAGCGAGCAGCTGCGTGGTTCTGAGTT
>NW_009941321.1:11382-11636 GCF_000696875.1 Nestor notabilis | reverse complement strand
AGTCTAGTTTAGTTTAGATTATATTTTCTTTACCTAAATCTTTCAGAGCAGCAAGTCTAGTTTAGTTTAGATTATATTTTCTTTACCTAAATCTTTCAGAGCAGCACTGTGGTGGTGCAGAGCAGTGCAAGAACCCAGTCAGAATGGGCCGGGGAAGACCTGACAAGAGGGGGTGCTCAATGCTACAGAGGACAGCAGCAAGTCCCGGGGCCACGCCGGGGCCACCATGGGAGCCCAGAAGGCTGCATCCCACC
>NW_009941321.1:10588-11264 GCF_000696875.1 Nestor notabilis | reverse complement strand
AAACTTTGTGGTCCACCCGGGGGGAAAAAAAGCCCTTCCCCCCCCAGCTGCAGGACACGAGGGGCCACCTTCGTGGTGCATGAGCACCAGGCGATAACCAAGCCAGAATGGACCGAGGAGCCCTGACAAGTGGTCATGCTCAGTGCTCAGAGGAAGGCAAAAAACCCCCGGGGACCAGGGCCAATCTGCCCCGGGGGAAAATTCCTTCCTGACCCCAGTGCTGGCGATCAGGCTACTCCCTGAGCACACGAGCAAGACCTGCTCCTGGTCCACGGGCTGGTTATGCCTCTAAGGGGACACTGGCACTGCCTTTCTGCCTCCACCTGGAGCCATCTCAAGGGCTTCCAAGAATAGCAAAATGCTGCTGGCTTGATCAGCCTTGGGGAAAGAATCCTTCCTGTGCCTGGCAGTGGAAGCTCCAAAGCCCTGGGGAGGGCACTGGGCCATCTGTGGATCTGTCTTATGTCTGCTGCCTCTATCTCCGCAGAATACTGAAGCAGGATTCCCATGCATCCAATGAGCTGTGGGGGTGGCCTCTCCAGGAGCTGGAATTGCAGCAGAGAACCTCAGCAGCTTCAGGCAGCTTCTCGCCTCAGCCCCTCCAGGTAAATCCACCAGTGCCTCTAGGAATTCCTCTCGGGTGCCTTCAGGCTGCCAGCTCTGTCATGGTGGCAGC
>NW_009941321.1:3005-10566 GCF_000696875.1 Nestor notabilis | reverse complement strand
GGGACATGGGAGGATGCTGCTTTATCCTGCCCCAGGGCATTGTGATGCTGCATTGGTGGGTGGCGGCACTATGACACAGGGGTGAGGGGGCTCCGCAGCCCTGCCCACTGCAGCCCTGCTGCTACCCCTTCACCCAGCATCCCTTGGAGAAAGGCCTTTGGGCTGCTGGCCCTGAGGCAGTGCCTGTGCCCAGGAGGGCGGTGACACACTGGGGACTGCTGTGGGGTGTCCCTGTAAATGAATGTGCGTGTTCAGACTGTATCAATAAAGGCTTTTATACCACTCATGGTCATTTGACTGCGGCAATCCCAGAGGTGAAAGAAAGGGGGTTTGGTTCCCTCTGTATGAACTTTGCAGAAATGTAGAAAGCATACAGGATTTCCTCACCATTCCTTATCAACACACCAAGTAGCATTTACTACTACGCTGTTTATGGTGAGGTCTTCTTCTTGGAAGGAAGAAGAATTTAAGAAATCTCTTCTGCATTTGTGTGCATTTGTTACACAGGGTGTTTAGATATTTGTGTTTATTAACATTCGTGTCTCTAGTTTGGGGTTTACTCCACATATGGACTGTGAGAATGAAGACCTTAGGCTCACTGTAGAAGAGGATCAGATTCAAGAACATCTTAAGAACCTGAATGTCCACAAGTTCATGGGACCTGATGAAATCCATCCACAGGTCCTGAAGGAGCTGGCGAATAAAGTTGCTAAGCCACTGCCCACTGTAATTTAGAAGTCATGGCAGTCTGGTGAAGTTCCACACGACTGGAAAAAGGGAAATATAACCCCCATGGGGAAGGTGGAAGACCCAGGGAACTACAGACCAGTCAGTCTCACCTCTGTGCCTGGCAAAATCTTGGAGCAAATTCTCCTGGAAAGCATGCTAAGGCACATGAAAAACAACAAGGTGGTTGGTCTTCCAGTATCTGAAGGGGGCTTACGAGGATGATGGAGAGGGACTTTTCATTAGGTACTGTAATGATAGGACAATGGGTAATGGGTTCAAACTTAAAGAGGGGAAGTTTAGGTTAGATACAAGGAAGCAGTTCTTTACTGTGGGGGTGGGGAGGCGCTGGAATGGGTTGCCCAAGGAAGTTGTGAATGCTCCATCCCTGATAGTGTTCAAGGCCAGGTTGGACAGGGTCTTGGGTGACATGTTTTAGTGTGAGGTGTCCCTGCCCATGGCAGGGGGGTTGAAACTAGATGATCTTGAGGTCTTTTCCAACCCAAACCATTCTATGATTCTGTGAATCCTTGTTTCTATGCAAGGCAGCACTGAGAGTAATATTTACACTTAAATTATAGTAATGAGTTTATATGATGCAGTTGAGGTGAATGTGTCTGTGCAATTTAAAACTTTCTGAGCTTTCTAATGGCTGTAATGTAGAACGCAAGTATTGTGCAAATTAAAAAAAATTGCAGTTAATCGTGTGTCTGAGAAATAAACCAGACATGTATATTTTACATTCATATCATCCAAAGAGAATGAGTTGCTTTTTCAATGCAGAGTGCAATATAAAAGGAAAAATAAATATTTAGAGCATACTTGTTTGGATATAAACATATGCACGTGAAGTCATATATTCACAGTTCAACTGTGTTTGTTTCAAGATGCAAGGCTCCAGAGCTCCTATCTGACATATTGATGACAATTGCATGTCAAAATGCTTGGCACCTGTATACATTCAAGCATGCTGTATTTGTAGCAGAGGAGATCTGCGTGGGAGATGAACGTGGAGGGTCTGAGGGCTGCACTTCCTTTTGGGGCAAGGAGAAACGAGGCATTGTGGCCAAGCCTGGGGTTTCATGGAGGTTCGTCACATTTGATGTTTGCTCAGTTCTTCAGCTGCTGACATACAGTCTTTATGAGGGCATTCCAGACTTTGTTTAAAAAATAATCTAGCCTTTGTAGTTCTGCAGAAAATGGAAAACATGAATCTTAATTGAATCCTCACATTATTTTTAATTTCCAATTTATAAATTGGTATCAGATTGGCTATGTTTAGATACAGTGTGGGAGTTACACATACATAAGTTTGATTGCTTGGGTTTGGTGATAGTGGTAAGGTCTTTGTTTTGCCCACCCTCTCTCCCTACACATGTGGCCAGCACATCAAGGGAGGTGATTCTGCCCCTCTACTCTGCTCTAGTGAGACTCACCTGGAGTACTGTGTCCAGCTCTGGAGTCCTCAGTACACGACCTGTTGGAGATGGTCAAGAGGAGGGCCACAAAAATGATCAGAGGCATGGAGCACCTCTCCTATGAGGGGACGCTGAGACAGTTGGGGTTGTTCAGCCTGGAGAAGACATGAGTGTTGCAGTAGGATGAGGGGTAATGGTTTTAAACTAACAGAGGGGAGATTCAGGCTGGATGTGAGGAAGAAATGTTCTACAATGAGAGTGGTAAAATGCTGGAATAGGTTTTCCAGAGAGGTGGTAGATGTAGCATCCCTGGAGACATTCAAGGCCAGGCTGGATGTAGTTCTGGAAAACCTGGTCTCATTGAAGATGTCCCTGATGATTGCAGGGGCTTGGACTAGATGACCTTTGAAGGTCCCTTCCAACCCGAACTATCCTATGATCCTATGATCCTATAAATTAATCAAACTTAAGAACTGGAACAGTTTTGCATTGTCACATGTGAACATTTGTGAGCTCTAGTTGGTTAAACTGTAGAAATCAAATTATTATCTTTTATGTTGTTTTCTCATTTCCATCATATAATTGCAGAAATCAGAATTAGGCCAAGTGATGCAAAGAAAGTTATTTCAATGTCATACAAATACATATCATTTATGTCTAATACATTTGCATGTACACTTCAGAACTGAAAAAGAGAAAGTGGATGATGCATAGTAGCTTTCAAAGACTACTGGCTTGTTCTCTCTCCTTATGCTATCATGCTCTATTCAGGGTGACTGATGTTTTAGCAACTTTAATTTTACATTTCTTAGGACTTAAATATTGTTGAACTGATATTTTATGCACAGAGGATTAAGTTATCTACTTGAGCAAAGACCTCAAAATCACGCCTTTCTGATGATATTTTTACTATACTGAGCAAGAACCTAAAAAGATAAGGATTTATATATTAGCTACGAGGTACTGGAAGCAATATTTTACAGATGAGAAGATGGAGTAGGAGCCTACTGGAGAGATAAAGTAAAATGTTATACAGTATTTGTGGTATAAGAGGAGAAACGCCCAGTCTGCCGACAAGAAGGCTTAAAAGAACTGAGGATGGCTTCAGAGAAGACTGTTCATAGGAAGTATGTGTATTAGAAAAGGCAGTCCTTTCTAAACTAAAAAGTGGAGCTGTATGACAGAGTCTTGTGCGTATTCCAGAGCCTCCTCTAGGCTATACCACAGTAACACACAACTAATGACCTCTCAGACCCAACTTACAAGAAAGATATCTACATTATTGTCTTGGTGAAGTCAACACTAGGAGCTCAAATAATGAACTTTTTCCAAAAGTGCTTTAAGTGCTACTTTCTGTAAAAGCCACTGTTCTGTGAAGACTTCAAGTCTTCCCTTTCCTTGGTGCTTGTAGGTTGCTCCCACATGTAGGCTGTTCCCCATGTGTAGGTTGCTCCCACATACAAATCACCTGCAAAGGTATGGCCCCATTTTAAGACATCAGAACAACTTAATTTCAGTTTTCTACTTGTAGTTATAGAAAGACCCACACTAGATTTCGTGAGACATTGTATCATACTGAATCTGGATATACTTACCATGCTCTGTAACTCAGTACTTCAGCTTGATAAAACAGAGAGAAGATCACAGAATTGGAAAAAATTTATTGGTTTGACATATCAAGTGAAATCAGAGTGCACACATGCAAGAAGGATGATAAGGCAAAATATGACCAAGGTGAACATCTTAATTATTTGAAAAAGATGCTAGTTCGTCATAATAATGTAACCACTTCCACATTTGAAGTAAGGTATTTCTCAAGCAGCCAGGAAAAGCCCTGCTGCAGGTCACACAAAACACTACAAAAAGTAAACAAAACCAGTCATAGCTTGTTCTAGTGAAAGGAGATGGGAACATTTTCCACAGAGATTATGGGGGTTTTGATTAAAACTTCAACGGTACTCATGGCATTAAACCATTTAATTAATAACACTGGAAGAATAGTTTCAATGCTATGCCTTTTAATAGAAATATAACCTGCAAGTCAGAATTTCTGAAATGAGCAAAGACAACTAGCATATTTCAAATACTGAATTTATTTTTATTTAATGAAGCATATGCATAAGTCTAAGACAATCTCAAAAACCTACTGAAAGTAGGAACACTCTGTATTAGTCAATGGAAGAAGAGGAGTTACTGTTAAAATTAAAGCTGACAGAGAAATGTTTTTCATATTCTCCAGTGTTCTGACATAAACCCCAAATTCATTGCAGATCACAATGAAATCAAGCACTTCACAGGTGCTCATGGAAGCATAAGGAGAGGGAACTCCTGTACCAGAAACACATGGTCCACAGCCAAGGTATTCAGTGACCAACTCAGATGCAAATCCTTGGTTTAGTTAATTCAAACCTAGCTCCTAACATCCAAGCTACTGTCAATCCAGACAGCACACTTGCCTCGGTACTTCCTTGTTGATAGGACTTCATACGTTAACAACCAAATATGAAGCAATGAATATTAGGAGCTGCACCCTGAAAGCAAATCACTTACAGATCAGAGCTCAAATGCAAAATTGCAAAGATCAGGAAAGAGGTTCTATTTCTCAATGTGCTGTTCATAGCTGCTCTTTTTATTTTTTGGCTCACAGACAGCAGTTTTCAAGAAATAAGAATTGTGCTGTGTCCCACCATGGCTTTTGCACCCAGAAGCCATGCAATATACACTGTTGTCAAGATACCCAGAGTAAGAAGGACTGAAAAGAAATACAGTTTGCAGAAAGTCTCTCTCATATGCAGGTGAAGTTACATGTCCACTTCACATTCTCTTTGCTAATAAACACAGACAAAGGGACTTGACAGCTGTTCAGAGTACCTTTCCAGTGTTGGAGGGCATATAAAAGCATATCTGATTTTCTAATTTTCTGTCTGACAAAATGTACAGAATATCAAGTCTTTGTACTTGCTAGCTCATTCTTAAATATTTTAAGGTAACTAGGTATGGAATGTAGAGTCAAAGGAAAGAAAAAAAACACCAGACTTTAATGCTGTTCAGCATCTATGTCCAAGAAGCATTTAAAGAAGACTAGAAGTATTTTCTACCATTTTTTATTTCAGTCTCCTGCCTGCAAATTTCATTTCTCTTGGCCCTGTCACATCTGTCTTGTCAGATTTTCGTGGTTTAAGCCCAGCCGGTAACTCAGAACCACGCAGCCGCTCACTCACTCCTCCCCTTCTTCCTCCCCCTGCTCCCGGAGGGATGGGGAGGAGAATCGGATGAATGTAGCTCCCACGGGCTGAGATAAGAGCAGTCCAGTAACTAAGGTATAATACAAACCACTACTGCTACCAATAATAATGATAAGGGAAATAACAAGGGGAGAGGACACAATTGCTCACCACCCGCCAACCGATACCCAGCCTGACCCGAGCAGTGATCTGAGCCTTCCGGGTAACTCCCCCCAGTTTCTATACTGGGCATGATGTGCTGTGGTATGGAATACCCCTTTGGCCAGTTTGGGTCAGGTGTCCTGTCTCTGCTTCCTCCCAGCTTCCCCTCCTCCCTGGCAGAGCATGAGACTGAGAAAGTCCTTGGTCGAAGTAAACATTACTTAGCAACAACTAAAAACACCGGTGTTATCAGTGTTGTTCCCAGGCTGAAAGTCAACAACACAGCACTGCACCAGCTACTAAGAAGGAGAAAAATGACTGCTGTAGCTGAACCCAGGACACAGATGATGCCTAATGACAACATTCTGATGCTAAGAAAACAGAAAATCCCTGTAACTTAATAACAACACAAAGAACAGCTATCTTATTTCAGATCATGATCTATGCTTAGTTCTGCACCTCTTCCATATTTCAGAATAGATTAAACAGGAAATAATTAGATTATATAGTAAGTAAATACATATTTCCTCATAAGTTTTAATAACAAGCGACAACTGGATGATGCATAAATAATTCCAGCAAGTCCAACTAAGCAAACAGTTCACCAGTGCCACAGCATACAACTGTTGGTAATGGCAATTATTACTGCGTAATACACAAGCACAGTAAAAAAAAAGAAAACAAAAAATATTCATATCCACCTCACTAGATTCAGAAAATAAGGAAACAGTTCAGATGCTGCATTCAGTTTCCCAGACAGCTAAGGAGAACCACTGTCACTCTTTGTATGGTAGCCTACGTCAGAAAAACACCTTTCATACCAGAAGGAAGACAGAATCAGGTACAAAGAAAATTTTTTCTTAGACGAGGAAGTAAATATACAAAGCAGAATTAATATAATGTTAATCTAGTTTAGGTGTGAAATGAAAGTCAGATAATTCTAAGTTATGATTTCTGTAATTAGAAATAGCGTTTCCCCATCTTGGCCACAAAACTGGAGAGCACCTGCTTGCAAGAGTTCCATAGTGAAGAGATGAGCAACTTCTGCTCTAAAACCCACCCGTGAACATAGGACAGCATTATGTCTTTTATTTGCTGAACTTTGCTGGGATGCAAAGGAGACTGAAACCAGCTTTTAAGCTGGCGTGACTTAATCCAGTTTGAGTATTCACCCCACTGTGACCTTTTGTTTAGATGAGCTCTTGAGGGCTCAGACTCATCTCTGCCTGGGTAGTACTATGCATTAATGTGAAGTGATCTTCTAAAGCAAAGTCTGTGAGCCTGTCTGGTGTTTGTCCAAAGGGATGCTTGTAGAACATAAAGGTTTTGTGCTGTCTTGTTTTGCTCTAAACCTATGTTTTGTTCAGCCCTGAGGAAGTGACTGGAAAAAAGTGAACTTGCAAGATAGGGGAAGTAAGATTTTGATGATGCAAATCACATAGCACTCATAAAATCAGAACTGACAAACAGTAAACAAACTTAATGAAGAAATCATACATGTATCTTGACAAAAATCTTCTGGACACAATGTAGAAAAATAGATAATAAAAAATCCCAACAGTCAGTCCACCATTTTTGGCTAATATTGAATCTGCTCTCATGAAGAACAAACCTTTAAAGCAAACCCTATACTAAAAGTTTTAAAATTGTCTTAGATGAAGTAATGTTGTTTTTTTTCCAGTTCTCACTCCCTACCATTTATAAAAATCTGAATAAATTAACTTCATATTGTGTTAAACAACTACACATAAGGATGATCAAAAGACTGTATTTTAGTTCTGCACAAGATGCATAATTCCCTCTATTATGTGGGCATTCTAAGCACTTGAAAATTAAAGATATTTCACCCATATGCCCCAACAGGCAACAGAACCTTTGACATCAATGATCTAGGGAAGTACATAACATAAATTAGGCAGGCCATTCCAATGAACTGACTAATTCCTTTTACAAACTGCTCAGCCCAAAGTATTTTCTTTTTAAATATGCTTCTTGTTACTTGAGTGACTACCCTACTTTGTACTCAATGAC
>NW_009941321.1:0-2974 GCF_000696875.1 Nestor notabilis | reverse complement strand
ACTCTTTCCAAACTAATATAATGTCTTAGACTTTCATTCTACTTCCTCTAGCTGACTCTTTTCCAGACTAAATGGTAATAACCTACTAAGCCTTCACAATTTAAGTTGAAAAAAAGTAAGATGTACAAAGCTGGTCATAAATAAGCTACTTAATACTCTAGTTCTTTGGGGATTAAAATCAGAGGTCTTCATGCTAGAAAACTCTTCAGCTTCAATACTACTGTTTTGTCTAGGAAACAGCCACCCAATTAAATAGCAATCTACCTAAAACGTAGCTGAAAAATTAGTGCGGAACATAAACTTTTAAAACATCAGTTAAAACACTTCGAGTGTATACATACAAACATCAAGCCTTTGTATTTGATTGACATAGGCAAATTTCTTAAAGCAATTAGAAAAGGGCTCATTTCTTACTAAAGTAAAGTAATTACTAAAGGTTGACAAGCTTCTCTGCCTGTTAAAGCAGAAGGTAAGTAACCATTTCTTCTAAGATTGTAGAATTGTATCATAAGAACTTCTAGACTTTAAATATACACTTGAGTATTGTAAAGCAAGAATACTTAGCAGGAAGTATTCTGATAACAATGTTGATTAAATAGAATGCAATTTCTTGCACTTCTGCTGTCATACTGCTTTGAACTGCTGACTTGTTACTTTTCTAGAATGTATGCCTTTATGAAAATCATTAGTGATAGACAGGGGAAAATTTTCTTTGGGGTAATAATCTGCCCCCCCTCCCAGTGCAATTCTTGATTCAGGATTCAGTAAAGGTATGATTTTAAAATAGGAAGTGGTGTTTAGAAGAAATCAGGAGTTATCTACATGGCTTTAAATGAAAACACATTTCTGTTCATTCTCAATTTCACAACTAAATGGCTTGTGTCAAATGCTCAGCATAGATAAAAGTTCATAATCCTTTTAATAGCAATTTGCCTGCTGTTCAAATCCATTTTATTTTTTGGTTAACTGAAGATACATTTTGGAATGCATGGTAACATCACAAGAAACTAATAACTGCTTTTTTGACACAATCCATTTCTGATGTCGCAGGGTGTGAAACTGCTAAAATACCCAAACTGGAAATGCAAGGAGGATGTCACACAGAAGAAGAAATCTGAGAAATAAATTAGAGCATTCAATATAATTTTCATATTCTTTTAGTTAGCACTGGAAAAAGGAAAAGAACGGAAGTCCAGTCTGGAATGAGTTTTTAGTCTTCAGTTAGAATTTAACCTGAACAATATTCCGCAGTTGAGATGATCTTGCACCTACTGTACAGTTGGAGGTAGTTTTGCACCTGTCACAGCTAACAGTTTCAAAAAAAGGTCTGTAAGTGTCTGCAGGAGATAAAAGCAAGGAACTTGGCAGTTTATCATTTGAAAACCAAATCTCTCTCCAATAGTACAAACGAAAAATGTTTCACTGGAAGATAATACTGTGTCATATCAGAAAATAAAAATAGTTTCTCTGAAATTCTGAGTCAGCAAGTCCCTGAGATTTCAACCAAATGCAGAAGTTCACATTCATTATACCTCCTGATTATGTTGTTAAATTATGTCCCGAGGAATTAAGATTTAAATAATCACATCATGGGAACATCTTAAATAAAAAACTTGTAGAACATACAGATTTAAAGGCTGAAACTTTTCTTCCAAAAAGGAAAGAATCACATAATAGAGAATATTCGGGTGGTAGAGGACAGTGTGTAGTTTTAACTAAACTTTCTTTAATCTTCAATAAACAAACAAATCTAGCAAGAAAGTCAATTAGCAAGATCAGCCAAAACAAAGAAAAGTAACCTCAAAAATCTTTAAAATAAATATCTTTTGGGTATTTACAACATGGGACTCAATTTGGGAGGCCAGGTCTACTGGAGTATGGTGGAGCTAGTCTGACAAGGGGAAGAGCTGTTTTGGTAGGAGACTTGCCAGACTGGTCAAGAAAGCTTTGAACTAGATGTGTTGGGGGAGGGCGGTATTGATCCATCCCAACACTCCCAGTCAGTTGCCGGCACCTGTAATAAATGCTTGGAGCGATTCAGAGATCTCAGCTGCTCCAGCCATTGAGTCAGCTTCATTTGGAGGTTGGCTCAGATGCCTCTATACAAATGCCCGTAGTATGGGAAACAAACAAGAGGAATTAGAGATGTGTGCACAGCTACAGGGATATGTTGTCACTGGTATCACAGAAACATGGTGGGATGGCTCCTATGACTGGAGTGTTGGAATGGACGGTTACCGACTCTTTAGAAAAGACAGGCCCAGCAAACGGGGAGGGGGAGTTGCTATTTATGTCAGTGACAGGCTGGAGAGTATGGAACTCTGTCTGGGTACAGGTCATGAGTTAACAGAGAGTTTGTGGGTCAGGGTCAAAGGAAGAACAGCAATGGGGTACATTACTGTGGGAATCTGTTACAGACCACCTGATCAAGAGGACCCTGTGGATGAAGCACTCTACAGACAGATAGGAGCAGCCTCATGCTCACAGGCCCTTGCCCTCATGGGGGACTTCAACCATCCTGACATCTGTCGGAGGGATGGTTTTGGCCCAGCACAAGCAATCCAGGATGTTCCTCGATTGTGTGGAAGACAAATTCCCCATGCAAGTAATAGAGGAGCCAACAAGGAGAGGTGCCATGCTTGACCTTCTGCTCACCAACAGAGAGGGACTGTTTGGAAATGTGATGGTCCAGGGCAGCCTTGGCTGTAGCGCCCATAAGATGGTTGAGTTTGAGATCCTCAGGACGGTGAGAAAAGCGTGCAGCAAGCTCACTGCCCTGGACTTCAAGAGACCAGACTTTGCCCTCTTCAGGAACCTGCTTAGTAAGGTTCCATGGGATACAGTCCTAGAGAGCAGGGGGGCCAAGACTGCTGGTTGATATTCAGGGATCTCTTGCTACAAGCTCAGGAGTGTTGCGTCCCAACTAGAAGGAAGTGCGGGAGCAGGGCCAGGAGACTTCCATGGATGGATAAGG
>NW_009941320.1:45285-62790 GCF_000696875.1 Nestor notabilis | reverse complement strand
GACTGCTGTAGCTGAACCCAGGACACCATGGTTTAAATCTGGCTGGTTTTTGCTATTGACATCCTCTCACAAATACCAAAATATTGATAAAAAGCATGTTATTCTTATACTATAGAGGCAACTGTGAGAAAAACACAGCTCTGAATAAGGGGTAAGTGGCCCACTTCTGATTCTGTTTGAAATACTGGTTTTAGAGCTTTTTGGAAACCCCCCAAAAAGCTATTGTTGGATTTTTGGTTATGTCAGAAGAGACAGAGAACATCCTGTAGTATGTTTCTAAACAATCAGGTTCCTTCTCTGTGTGAATCCAGCATATCCTCTGGATCCTTTAGGAAGCTGGGTACAAGATTTTGTCCTCAGGATAGCCCTTGTAGATGGTATATGGAAATTTCATGGTGAACTTGTTCTCTCCTAGCTTGAACTATGGAAGCTGCTTAGAGATATGAAAAAAGAGGCTGGCCCAAATTTGCTGTGTAGTTCTTTCTCCAAAGGTATTTTTTATCTCATTTCTAAATTCATCTCATTTCTAAATAATCAGGTTCCTTCTCTGTGTGTGAATCCAGCATATCCTCTGGAGCCTTTAGGAAGCTGGGTAGAAGATTTTGTCCTCAGGGTAGCTCTTGTAGATGGTATATGGAAATTTCATGGTGAACTTGATCTCTCCTAGCTTGAACTATGGAAGCTGCTTAGAGATATGAAAAAAGAGGTTGGCCCAAATTTGCTGTGTAGTTCTTTCTCCAAAGGTAATGTGGAATGAAAATCTCAAATTCACAGAGAACACCCACTAAAAAGTCTGTTACTACCATTTAGTCAAGACTGTTTCTGAACACTTGATTTCAATCTGCTATTATTCTTCAAGGCAAAGACATCTGGGAAGTGAGCAGAATGTGCTGAAACATGGCCCTTGTAGCACATGTGGTACTCTGCACCTCCACAGCTCAAGCTTTCCAGGTCATTGTGCTGCAGTGATCTCCGAGATCAGGTCTTCCCTTCATCTGCCTGATGTGTCTGGGACTACTGTTTCCCTTTCCTCTTTGAATAACATGTGCTTAATGGTGCATTCCCAGGCATGCATCCAGTAGGTTTCCGTCAGCAGGTTTACAGTGACAGCACTTTAAGATAATGAGAGACTCCTAAGTCTCTATCTGTCCTCCTCATTACCACAAACACTAGTTGCCCTCCAAGCATCCCCTTCTGAGAACATGAAACTCCAGCAGTCTTTTCTGCTGATGTTACACCTGTTTGTGCTGGAGTGTGCTGGGCCATAGAGTGCCAGAGCACATTCATTTTAAATTCAGCATCAGAAGGAATTTGGCAGAGAGATTTGCTAGGGTCATAATATGCAGTGGACACATCTTCAAGGAATACCCAAGGGACTTTGGTAGACAGAGCATTTCTAATGTTGGGTATGAAGCCAGTCAACTGCTTGAGGTTATGTATGCTATAGATTCCTAAAACCTGAACTACTCCTGTTTGGGATCTTGTCCACGCTATAACCAACATAGGAACTTTCCTTTTGTCACTTCCACTTCCTTCTGCTTATTACTGCGTGCCTGTACTTCGTAAAATTTGGCACCCTTTCGCAATTAGATTTTGACATTTGGTTGCACATAATTATAAAGCTGGAAGCTTTCAGAACTGGCAAAAAACATCTGTGCCTAGTCTCTGACTTCATTATGAAGTCAAATACTACAATTCAGAGTGCTGAGAAAATGCGTCATTAAAATACTCTGGTCATATGCAGAACTGTTCACAATAAGCATAAACATGTTTTATATTCTCATTACTTCTCAACACATAGCATGTGGCCTGTTAATTCATTAAGGCCTATTAGTTGCAAAGCTATAGAAACAAATTTCAATTTAGGAAGGCATATTCAGATCACAGATGTTATTGGTCCTCTTAGAAGTTGGATACTGGGCTAGAAGGGTCTGTCATCGACCTCACTATAGCTATTTTTAAAGTACTTCAGCTGGGCTGAATTTAGCACAGCTAAATTCGAAGTTTAACTGAATAAACTTCAGAACTTCAAAGTTTAACAAGTATGATTTAAGTACAAGGAAACTTCACAATTAACATTAACTAAAATACTCAGGTTTTACAGTCTTGAATAGGAGGAAGAAAAAAAAAAAGGTTATACAAAATCTTTCTGGTTCTCTGATTCTTCTTTTCCACAAGGATTTTTGATTTTTGACAAGTAAAAAATTTAAAAAGAAGACAAAAAAAAACCCTGAACACCCCATATGGAAATACATTTGTTTGCCACAGAGTTCTGGGTCATAGGTGCTTGTTGTTTGTATTATTCTTCTGACAGGATGCCTCCTTTTAATTGCTCCTAGCTAAGAGGAAGAAGGGAGAGAGCAGCTGCCATTTCAGATAGTTCTTATGGCCTAAGAGATTCTGCAGAGATATAAAGGCCATTTTGCACCACTCTTCTATGAATTTAAAAATGAAAAATCTTGGCTTTTTGCACAGATATTAAGAAGAGTCTTTTCTCATGAAAAATAGGCATCTGCAGGTTTTGGATGTACTTTTGACATTTGTTACCAGAGTTATCAGGAAGTATTTTTTCTTAATGAAACTGACAATGCTAATCAATTGAAAATAAATTCTTGACTCCAGATCTTATGTCTTTATTAGAGCTCATAAAAACTAGTGAAAAAGATATTTCTAATTCCAATGAAATTTAGAATAATTTTGGTAAATATATTTTTAGGATTTCTGCAAGGGCATGAATCTCTTCAAATACCAAGCATGTGATAAAAGGCAAAAGCATATGTGAGACCCCCATCCTCTCCATTAAAGACCCCTCCAATGTGGGATGTAGGAGGTGCACATGGATCTTGTCAGCAACAAGGTGAAACGTAAATGAAATTCATGTTAGACAAAATGCATTTATAAGTATGAATGCATAGGAATATATTAAACTTTTAGTATAGTATTCAGTTTTGGACGTTAGGACAGATAGATAGAACACAAAAGGATGAGAGTTGTGTTAAAGTTGCTTTCAGAACTTGCTGCATGGGCTCAGAGTTGAGGTTACATCAGTGTGTACTATAACTCTGTACTTCACAGATAGCAGAAATCTGTACCTGAAAAATCCTCAATCCTACTTTTTTTTTGTTCCCCAGAAGTTTCACGTTGTAACTTTTTCCCCCCATGTTTTTTTAAATGCCTTTTTTTGACATGAAATTTCTGTGAAAACAAAAGTGTTATTTGTTGGCTTTTGAAAGATATTGCTCTTGCAAAAATAGCTAAATATACAGTTGTAACCTTGAGGGATGCAGACAGTTAAAGCCTTTTGGTATTCCGAAGTATAAACTTCCCTTATTAAATATGTTCTAGCATTGACTGTAAATAATGGCTGTGCCCTGAAAATTTTGGAATGTAATGTCATGTGTCAAAAAACCAAGAAAGTCATAAATAAAATCTTAAAAATTATTTTTGTTAGAATTCAGTGGACATCTCACTGTACTATGTTATGTACATGTCCACTTTTTGGATATTGTATAACCAAACAAATTATTTCTACCAAAATAATTGTCTATATAAGGAAATAGGTACTCCAAAAGCCACATTTCCCTATTCCTGTCCTTGGTCTGAAATTTAGAACCCACTTTCTACAATAAATTGATTTTAAAACCCAAGAAGATATAATGCTTGTATGAGATAAGCATGCACCCTTAAAATGCTAACCTTTTAAAGTTATCTTTTCTGCCATAATAGATCTTTTTTAGAGTTTACCATCAGAATGACTGCATGGGTTTTTCCTACTATTCTGTCTTTTTTTACATTTTAATTGAATTTTCATTTGTTTTCTTTCAGACACTTGTCTTGCCAATTTTTTTCCTTTAGTCAGACAAGTCTATCTGATCTGTATCAAAGCTATGTTTTACTTTGGAAGATCTTTACCAGTTTATTGCATTAAATGAAAAGCTACAGGCGCACTGTGCTGACAGTCTTCATAACAATTCAGAGGTTTCTGTTTACAGAGGAAATTGACTATGTGTTGAAGCAGTAGGAAACTTTTTCTTCCAAAATTGCAACTGTGATTGATTTTCCCAATATTAAAACTGTGTCATGATGGATCACCGTTAGTACTTTGATTGCTAATAATGATCATAATTATCACCATAAAGGTATTTTTTTAATGATTCTGGGTCAGCTAACAATCCTGACATTGTGCGTTCCCATATGAAAAGTGTTTTTTTAAGTGTTTGAGTCTAGTAGATTCCTTTATATGCTAGAAATTAACAAGCAGTGATAAAATATGCCAATGATATGTTAGGGAAATTAAATTCTCTGTTATTGGAGGTTTAAGATCATTTGTTGAAAGCACTTGAGGCACAGCTGCTCTTGCTACAGTACTGGGACAGAAGAAAGATTGTGTGAATTATTGATAAGATTCAACAAACTTGATGAGGAAGTGCAGTTAAGGATCTGAAGACCATCTTAAATGGTGACAGAAAGCAGTTGTGAAGGAATCTAGCTTTAACAGCTGTTGAATCAAATATAAACTCAAGAGAAACTTCTACTCTTGTCTGCCCAAAACCCATATAAGTAGACCCTTGGTAGCCTCCAGTTCATTCAGTGAAAAAGAAAGCAGGACAGCGTTCTGAGCACATAATTTAAGATTTGGAGTTTCACATGTTTTGTGTTCTTTCTCCCTTAGTCTGCATGTCATCAAGAATAAAAAATACTAAGGAACCTTTGTTGTGTTTATAATTCCAAACTGGATATCTAATTCTGGGAAGACTAAGTCTTCCAGCCAAAGGACCACTGCGCAGCCCAACCTCTTAAATCAAACGTAAGTTGCCTGAGCGCTTTACAGAGTTTCAAATTTTTCTTCAAAATTCTGTGAAGAGGAGACTCACAAAAAGAAAGGGATTTTAACCAGTTTCAACTCGTTTATTCCTGTGGGGATTTCACAGTTTTTGAAACTCACATTGTCTAAAACTTTCATATTGGTCCTGTTCTTCATTAACATTATTCTGATTTGTACCATCCTCTTATTCTGGGCACATGGTAATTTAGAATAAGAAAATAGTTTAAGATTATGATCGTTTGCTTCTTTATTTTAGTCACTACAAAAAAGTTAATGTTGAATAAGGAACTATGTAGCTTTACTGTAGTAAATACTTGATATTCACTGTTGGAAGTTATACAGCCATACTTCTCATGGTGGCAGATAAAACAGAAAACTTTCAAGGGTGACGAAAATGTTCTAACAAAAATTGAAAACATAGGTTCAGGTTTATCTAGGTATTTGAGTCAAGATAGTTAAGAGGCTTCAAAAAAACTGTAACCCATGAGTGAAGTTAAAATTATCTTTGATGATAACTACAGTTCTTTATGTTCAATGAATAAATCAGGGCAGTTTCTCATCTTCCTACACTCAATACCTCCATTAAAGAAATCTACCATGCCTCCTGGGAAATAAGGTACTCTTCAGAAAGAGAAAGTGCACAAAGTCCTTTACCATCATGTTGCCATGTTACCAGCCACTGGTACTAGCTTACCATGTAAAGACCATCATTCTTTACATAACTTTTGCTTAAGAAGGTGCCTGGATTTTGTAAAGGATATTATGGATTAGTTTCTTGTTGCCATTTACCTTTTGTAATCAATTTCATATTTTTTTCTTCTTTCAGAATCATGTAATACCTTGACAGATACTCTGTGACACTAACTAATGATGCCATGAAGAGCTGTGAATAAGTATATACAGATGATGCATCAGTCTTTCAAAGTGTAATTTAGTTCTCAGAAAAATCTTACATGCTTTGCATTTTATAATCTACAGTGTTTTGTATGTACAGTAACCATTTTTCTGTGCCATTTTACACTATTTTGTGATAAAATGTTATGACTTTCCAAAAGGCCAAGTGACAACTGGATGTCAGAAGGACCTGCCTCACTTTGTCATTTGAAAAAGTAAACAGCAAGCAGTTTTAGCCTAGCGTAAGGATTTTTAAACCACATACCACTAGCAGACTTTGTGGTTTAGGACATTTCTATAAAAGACAACTTAGCCTTGGCAATCTAACTGTGTAAGATAGTAATCTACAAATGGAATATTTTATTTGCACTGGCTGCTATAAAATAAAGAAGTGACTGAACTTAATTTTCACTGTTGTTTCCAACTATCTGTGTCCATCTTCCTCCTGATTCTGAGATGTATGCATCCTGTTAATAATACTCTTATGCAGTAACTCTGTGTTTCATGTAAGGCAACATGCTTTGCATTAGGATGCCAAGTTATTGTGACTGAGTTTTTTTATCCTGTCACTGGAGATTACTTTCAAAAATGGAGATTTTTCAAGTAAAATATTAGTGGTTCTTGAACAAGTGTTCTACAGTTCATTTAGCATCCTGCTTCATAAGCTGCAGAAGAAATTGGATATTTAGACTTTTTATCTATTGGTTGTCCTCATAGTAAAAACATTTAATTAAAATGAACTTTTCAGCTGCTGTCCAAGAGCAGAGCCTGATATCACTAACACAAACCCTCAGACCAGTTCTGCTGTTCAGTTAGAAGTTTTCATTAGTTTAACCCCTCTTGAACTGCATTCTGTAACTTAGCGAGGCAAATTTTCCAAGTAGAAGCAATAAAACAGGCAGGAGAAAGAAGCAGTAGAAGAAGACAAAAGAAGTATAGGAGTTTTCTCCCGCAGGCTCAGAAAGAGCTACTTAGAGCCCTAATGCTCCTGTGAAGGAAAATTAAGATCTCTCTGAAATATGGATTGAATTTCCAGTACACGCTTTTACTATAAGCCATTGTTACCCCTTTGAGCTGCACTCAGAAATGAAGTAACCACAAGAAGTGCAAAAGCTAAGTGAAAGACAAAACAGGTCACTATAGTCAGAATACCAATAGCTTTTAGATGCTATTTTGAACACAACTCCAAGCAATGTGATTAATCCATTGGTGTGATTTTCCTATCTTTCTGCTACAGAGGTAACATGCATTACACTGAAGTCTCTAGTTAAAGGGAGCCATCTTCACCTAATGAAGAGCAATAGTGGAAAAGCAGCTTAGCCTAAAGGGATATTTCTTCAGTCTCTAGGACTACTAGGTTCACCATCACTTTTTAGATGGAAATAGTTTCCATTGAGTAATAGTGACCTGATCTGCTTCTTTCTTTCCAACCAGTTATGATATGGGAAATGTTAATTTTGGTACACAAACACTGGGAGAATGGGAATTTGAAAGTCAGCCACAGAAGATAACAGTTTGTCACTTTCCTTTAGTGAATATTCAGAGAAGTGCTGTGTTAGCCCAAAGATGAAAGGTGTCTACATCAGGCCCATGTCTTTTTGTAGCTCTGCTGTGATCAGTAGGCAAAATAAAATCATACCAACAGAGGTGTCATTCCCACCAACAGTAGTGAGTAGAAAGAAGCTGCTACTTGAAATAGTGCTGATTTGCCCTTACCTTTCAGAGAAGTGGCATAATTGGAATCTTATTTATTAATATATAGATATTATACTAGAGTATTATGGACAGAAAACTGGTAATAAACACTGCTACATTACAATTTAGCAAAATAAAATCAATCTTTTACACACTCCTTTTAACAAGCCCTACTGACCAAGTTAGAAAGAGGACTGTACTAGTCCACAACACCACTAGTGGTGCTGACTAAATATGAAATCTGAGCCCAGTGAAATCAGTGACAAGTTTCCTACCGATCATGCAGAGCCAATATTTTTGCCCTAATTACACAGAGTTAGCCAGTATAAGGTTGGCAACCATGTCCCAAGAGATCAGAGATATTTCAAATCAAGTAGAGTTTCTAGATGACAGCAACAGTTAAGCATCAGGAGAGCTAAAAATGCACCATTAATAATATATACGACTGTCATCATGGAAAATGAATTTTTTTACAACCTCATAGCCAGCATTTCCTAATTAAAAAAAAAAATAAAAATTAAAATACACTCTGTTAATATATTTACTGACAAAACATTCCAGTCACTGTACTAGTAAGAGCTAACATGACAATAGTTTATTTTCATGAATACAATATACAGTATCATAAGATTGTGGAGATATGTCTATCAAATCCAAGAAAAGAATGTGACAGCCACATTAAACAAAAATGATAAATCACAAATATACTGAAAGCAACAAACCACTGTAAAGCTTATAGTCATCCATGGTAATTTAAATTATTAACAATATCTAAAAGTTCATAAATGCATAGTAATACATTGATACTAGTCTTAGCTTGTAATAACTATACTGTAGATTTGAATAGTCTATCACTTGTCACAGATCATGACATAATTACACATAGCACTAGTCTATGAAATAAGTAACAGAGCTCAGTATGTTTACTATTCAGTAACTACAATCACTCACATCAGGAATAATTACCTCCTGAAATTATTTTCATCCCCTTCTGTGTATGTTAGCACATATAAGTACACTTCTCTATTTGAGTTATATTTTCTAGCAAAATTACTGGCATATCAACTTCTAAGGGATCGTGCTCATCTGAAATCTTTATGCAAAATCCTTTGAAACAGCTTCTATAAAATTTGGAGCAGACATGAGTATTGTAAATGTGCAAATGATGGCGAAAAGGGTAAATGCTACCAGGCATAATCTGTCTATGACAGCAGCTGCAAACTTCCACTCACTGCAGATCTCTTCACCCTCATCTTGTTTCCTGAAGCGCATTGCTATGAACTGAACTTCCTCCAGAATCTTCACAATCACTGGAATAGTATCTGTTAAAGCTTTCTTTTGAAGAAGGTCAGTATCTTCTGGTAAGGAGCAAGCAATCTTCCCACTCTTGCTACCTAGATCATTCTTTTGGGGGCAGCATGGATTATCCTTCCCATGGTAGCTATAGATTGTGTTGCCATTGCTGGACTGGTGGCCAGGTAGTACATTCATCTCCATGCTGCTTACGCTCAGGTGGTGCTTGGGACAGCTATATTTGCAAGAGAGGGGCTTTATATTTTCCCCAGGTTTTTTCATTCGTAAAAACCAAGCACACCAATTTAGCAGGATGACACGGACCTGAAAGAGAGTGATCATAATAGAAATAAAGGCAACTTTCCTGCATTTCTAAATTCTTTGAAAAAATTTTGTGACTATTATAGTTAGCCTCTATGGTCCTTTAGAAAGACTGACTGATTTCTGTGTTCTCCAGCTATCTGCTCTGAAATGAGTTTTTTCGCAGAAGGAATCTGGCTTCTTTCCAAAGATGACCTTTTCTTAGATACGTCTTAAATATAGAGTTGTTGAATGTACACTTAGCTTACAAAGCAAAAAAGGTGTAAAATCTTACATTACAAAATGATTCTTGAAGTCCTATCTTTAGCAAACAGTCACAGATTTGCAAAATTGGCTGCATGTTTTCCAGCCATTTCTCAGACAGTATGGAAAGAGATACACCTAAACATTTGTGGGTTCAATAATTAGATTCTGCTGAAAAAAAACAACCCTATGCAACAGCCTAACAGCTGGTTTTAGCACATGTCCCCCCTCCCCCCCAATCTCTATTGTTTAACTCTAAGTAAACAACCTTGGTTGTTGTTCCTTGTTGTTGTGTTTTGGTTTTGTTTTGTTTGTGATTTTTTTTCTTAATTTGAAAGTCATTTTAACATTCCTTTGAAGAGTTCAGCCACATAACACAGCAAACTCTTTACAAAAGCATAATAGTAAATCAACCAAATTAGGCAGTACAAAATCTTAATGTTGCTACTAACTGCTGCCATGTCCCTGTGCTCTGGTGTAGAAGTGCTCTGGCACATTACAAAAGCTCTCTAACCTGCACATGGCAGATTGTGCCCCATATGTTTCTTGTCAAGGTCATCAAATGAGCTAACACCAGAGAGTATGTCCAGCATTTTTTCCCAGTGAATTGATCTTCAGATGCCTTGTCTGAAATCTCAGTCTGCTATGCTTTCTATTGTTAGCACTGTTTTCTGAGAAAGGCAGTAAAAAAGGCTGAGAAATCAGAAACACAGTAATTTAGTTAGGACAGCTAACTAAATCTGTAAAATCTTGTAATTATAAAGTCCCTCAGATATTACGTATACAAAATGGACATTTGCAGTGTGTGTGTGAAACTTCCTCTGGGATGATAGGTAGACTCATTTAATGAGTTTGTTATTCTGGTTACAAGCCAAATAATCTGATGTCCAGGAGTGAACAGACATGACTTGGCCCAAGACTCCCTTTGTGATCCTGCTCCAGTCACTTTGGCCATGTTTGACTCAGGACCACACTTTGCCTCCAAGGTTTAGTTGCAGGATGAGTTGTCTCCTGTGTTTACACAGAACAGACACAGGAATGGGAAAATTATAGCTAACACTTTGAGTTGCTGCTGTAATGACAAGCATAATTTCAGAAAGGAGGAGGCACTGCATACCACAGGTGGGAATAATAATAGCAAAAGCCCAAAACAATGACCAATGTAAGATGGTTATACAGTTTCTGAATTCTGCATTGTGAGCTCTTTTGAATCACAGGTCCGTGACATTTTCTGTAAGCCTTTCTGCTTCTCTCCCACTAATGGATCTTTTATACTTCATCCTGAAAGACTATTTTCCTGTGATTCATACTGTGGTTTCATTGTGGTCTTTAAATATTTTATTATTTCCTCCATGGTCAACACAGACAAGTAGAAAACTATAATGAGGCAGCATAAAAAATTGATCGTGTATTTAATTGAACTTAGTTAATTACAATGTCCTCTGACTGCTTATGGACATAAAATGGAGCATCATGGAACAAAATAAAGGTCTTAATTGCTAGCAATATCTCAACAGTATCCATGGTAGAGGAGAGAGAGAAATTAGTTATCCAGTACTGTGAAATCCCAAAATACTAAACCAGACAAACGTTATTATTAGAAAAAGTTAATACATCTGTCTTAGCTCTAGAATGTGCCTAAACTTCCAAAAGCCTTGTTTACTTGAAAACAGACACTCGGACATCAATCTGTTCTTATCATACCAGTTAATTGAGAAGACAGCTGCAGCATGAGTTGTTGGAAAACAGTCCAGACATGATGGTATGGAGCTGTGACCCATGCCTGACTTTGTCTGCTCCCAAACTGCTTCTTCGATGGACCTTCTTTAATGCTCTTTACCATGCTAGCTAAGTTGACATTGTCAAAAGTGCCAAGAAGCCAGTAGCTCTCACTTTTCAACCAAGTATCCAACAAATGCCCTGACTGCACACCTTGGATTTAATGTCTCTGCTGGAAAACACTGGATTTAGTAAGTCATCAAAGATTAATAGAAAGGAAAACACAATTCTCAGTGGTGGAGTAAGGGAAGAAGCGGGCATCTACAGAGAGGCTAGCTACTAACATGCACACCTCCTTCTCCTTCTGGTTCAAAGGCCAAGCACAGAGCCCTTGAGAGACAGGGAGGGAAAAAAATGCTGCTCAACTGTAAGTAGTTTAGAAAATGGGTGTTTAGGCAATGCAGTCAAATTTTTGAGATGTGAAGCTGGTCCCACACAAGACCAATGTCTTCCCCTACAACTTCCTTCAATAGCTAATTCCATTTAAGCAGGAGGTGAGAACAGCCCTGTAACAATATCCAATGAACCAGGGTTAGAGCTTTGCAATAAACCGATGTCTGGTTCTGCCCCACTTTTGTGGGGTCAGCCTCTTCCCTATATGCTTGGCACTCACCCTTTTTTCTTGAGATCTCACAGCCCTGTCAGCTTGCCTGATCTACAGCATTCACAGCCTATCATCTGTGCTTCCCAGTAATGGCTTCCATAGTTTTGCTTCCCAATAACATTTTGTTTTATATATATGCCAGCTCAGCTGTCAGGCAATTGAACAAGGCTCCTCAAAAGTGAGAATCTGTTGCATGCTGAGTTTCCAACCAAGAGAGCAAGAGACTGGTAGAGAGCAAGAGCTGACTTGCAGGAACTGTGAGCAGATTTAACATGAGCCATTGTGTCTAGGCTCCTCAAAAAGCAGACAAAACAATAGAATTGTCCATGGGGGCTGTTGTGCTGCCACATACCCTGTCCATGTAGACATCTGAAGCACATTTACTGAGATTTATGCTCTCAGGTCTTGCTTACACACAGGTTCATCCAGAACTCACATGTGCCTCTGTTTTGAAAGTAAGATGATTTTAAACAATACAGCACTTTAAAAAATTGTTAGTATGGTTAATTGCTACTGGAGTTGTTCTTTGTTTGTTTTCTTTTAATTTGCATTGATGCTCCAATTTGTTTTTAGAGAGGCTAAATTAGAAAGCTGTTTTGTGCTCAGGATGACATTGGTAACCGTATGACATTCAACATCATGTCAGGATAACTGTCTAGCATAACAAATGTGGTGAGTGAGATACCAGAGGATGTTGTACAACCAGACTTCTGTGAAACCCAGGTGGGTAGATAGTTGACTGTATCTGTTTCTGCTTTCATTCCTTTGGTTTTTGTAAGCACAAAGTATACCTTGCTTATTCTAAAATCTATTCTTAGGAAAGAGAAAAAAAAAACACATCATTTTCTTCTAACTTGAAAATGTAAAGGTAACCCATTCTTCCTAAGGGCCAGCTAGCATTGGTACCAGACCTCAGTGGGCTAACCTAGTCTGCTGCTGTAGAGAAAAGAGGGTCCACATGTTAATGCACTGAGAACTGATCAGATGATAGCAGTCAAAATTGTTTTTCCACACAGAGAAATGCATATGGTTCAGCAAACGGCAGATTTCCAAGCCAGGGAAGCCCAGAGGTCTCCTCAGTACAGTTGGACTAACACTGCAATGTTGTCACTCTATTTCTGCTGGTAGTACAGTAACTGAGCTCCAAGAAAGACGCGAGAAGCATAGCTGAGTTCAGTATTCAACACTCTTACCACTCTGTGGTATTGCGGTTTCTGATCTACCAGCAACTCAGAGAGCCAGCTCATAACTGAAACAGTTGCAGACAGAAGTCAATTGGCTTCATCTCCTGTCTTTCTTTCAGGAGATTACAGCTCTGTCATAAACTACAGTGAGAAACTCTGTAAAAGGCACAACGTAGGCAATTGGCCCAGCAGAGACTAGTATGTGTTTGTTTAGTACTTTGAAATGTCACATTCTATTAGTACTGGAGTCAACTGGATAAGAAATCAAGTTTGTCCACAGGATTAACACTTGCAAAAGTGCTGAATAAGATTACTCTGCCATGGTTCAACCACCCCTTTTTAAATTTAAATAAAACCTAAATAACAGATACTGATTTTAATGCAAAACCAAATTTAGTAAGTTTGTTCTTTTCCTCCAGTAGCAAACTTAAGTGTCAAACATATTGTCTGTAGCTAACTGTTCAGATCAGTGGAGAACAATTGTCCCTCATCTATAACTAGTTTATTTTAGCTTTTAGATTATTTTGTTCTTTCAGTAGGCTGTTGAATATTTACCAACAAAGCTGCTTACCCATTTGGGCATCTTTCCTGCTTGTGGGTCATGATGGTGAAACTGCAGAACCAGCACTGTTACCACCACAGACAGTCCAACGATGACCATGATGCTAGCAAAATACTGAGCTGCAAGTAAAAGAAGACTTTGTTAGGAAGGGAGAACACAAACAGAAGGCAAATAATATTCATTGGTATTGCCTTGAGATCTACATCTGAGAAGCACTGCAGAACATCCAAACATCCTCTTCTCTGGAGTTCCGTTTTGGAGCATTTGAGGCCTTTGAGGTTTTCAGTGTATCTGCTCACCTACCTCCTCTCCAGCAAGGGAAGCACTAGAACTAGTGAAGGGCATAAACTGCTTGGTTTTGTTCCTAGAGAGGAATGTAAAGCTCCTTGCAAAGGACCAGCTCCCTGCCTGTTGCCAGGACAGCAAGAAGCTGAGCTGACCAGACCAACTGAGCACCAGCATCCCCAGTGCTGGTCCACCCCACGATACCAGCAGAGGTGCTGCATAGTGTCCTCACAGTGTCTCTGGAACCCCTCAGAAAGTGTCACCATACCCCACTCCCTCTCTCACCCCACCACTGTTCACAAGGGGTTAGGCATATTTTTTAGCACCCTCCTCAGCCCCTTAAGACCACTTTTTTTTGTTCCTATGAAAGCACCCTACACCCTTGCTGAGTGCTAAATTTTAGCCTGCCATACAGAAAAGAAATCAATATCTTGAAAGCAAGCACTGAGACTTGAAGCTGTATCTCCTAACTGGCAGTGTAGCTTCCTCATGCCAGGACTGAGGCTGATGCACTGAAGTGTAAAGCGGATTTACCCACAGGGCTAATGACATTTGAAGGTGGTTGTGGCGAAATATCAGAGAGCATTACCACTGGCTGATATGATGGGGCGATGTGGGACAGCATGTGACACTGCCCCAGACTGCAATATCCTCCCTCCCTCAGTCCTCCCTCCTGCTGCTTGCAGGAAAAGTCAGAAATTCAATACAAGCTCCAAGACAAGTTTTGTTCCAGCTCTGTTCTTGATACAGATTCTCACTGCCTCAGCAGCGAAAAGCTTTTTCATAATAATGAGGTTCTCAGCCTTCCTGAAACAATGCTGCAATTGCTTCAAGAGGTAGGCATGGCTTTCCATGGCAAAATAAATTAGGCAGATAGATTAGAAGAATACTCCTGAACGTGATGTGAATTGAAGGGTGTCTGTTGTACTTATGAAAGAAAAGTCAGGCAGAAGTAGAGCAAAACAGGAACTCAGGTTTCAGGGAAACTGGCTGATCTGATTCCCATATGGCCCTTGTAACAGAAACACAACAGTATTGCTACTGCTGGTTTAATTACTGCCATAAATCACTAAATTAGTTCCATAATTTCTACACATTTTGATGCTGCTAGAATTCAAAGGCCTGAAGTGGTCCATTTAAAGTGGCATTGGCTGGGATTTTTCACAGATCCTTGGAAAATTAGCCACCTGAATTAACTTGGAAACAACTTGGCATTATCTGAATCAAGATCCCAGCCAATGATTACCAGAGGAATTCACACTCTCGGTTTTTTGCACCATAAACCCAGGAACAGAGGGCAGGAACTATGGAGAATTGATAGTAAATAGGAAAAAGAGTTTTCTCAGGAACAGACTGGAACTGTAGAGGACCTGTGGACTCATAAAGAAAGATGTTTTATGGTTGTGATAGACAAGGAAGATAGCTGGGTGTCCATCATCTGCATTTTGGGGTGGGGGCACTTCTGTTCAAGGTACAGTGAAGTTTTCAATTGGAAAGTAAGGATGGAGGAAATAGAATGTGGTACTTCAGCTGTATTACCAATATCAGGCAATCAAATGTCACAAGATATCTGTGAAATGAGCAGGTACCTATGCTGGGCTACCTATGCAGCCCAGGTAGGTACAGGTGCTGTTTTCATTTCAAGGGGAAATGAATTTCACATTCATTTTCATCCAGAACCCTGGAGCAGCTCAGACCTACTCTAGGGCTGGATTTCACCAGTCCTAAAGAACCAGCAGCAAAAGGGGAGTAAGGAAGTAGCAATGGCTGGCACACCTGCCACATCAGCCTTTCACATCTCTAGTTGGGGATATGATGAAGGCTGTTGCCTCCTTTCCTGTGGCCAGAAAAGGCAGAGCTAGTTGCCACTGTTTACAAAGTAATCACTAGATCTTCCACCCATGAGTCTCTTGGATTGAAAGCATGACTCTGTGCTTACAATCCAATCCCTGCACTGGGGAAGAGCCACAGCCAGGGATGGCAAAGACCTAACTGGACCTAGGTTCAGTGACGATTCACCTGTAATTGAGTGGGTACATCCATGAGGCAAAATGGTCTTGTCTCTTAAACGGTATCCATACTCAGCATTTTCTGATCTTTCCCTCAAGGGTTTAATCCTCCATCCTCTCTTTCCTGGCAGCAGAAAAACACAGTCCTACTGCAGCAGTCAGGACAACTGGTGGGGAAGACTCCTGTGCCACCTCTCATGCACATCCCTAAAAGCACAGCTTAATCCTCCTCTAGTATGCTGGTTCAGCATCTCTGTTCCTGTCCATCTTTAACCCTCACATCAGCAAGAGCAAGCTCATCACTTGGTGAGAGCGACAAGGGCTTCTGTCCCTTTTCACCTCTAGCACCACCTCTGGTATGACCGTAACTCAACCTTCTCCAGTGAGCCTGTGAGCAGAGGAGTCTCCATACTGAAAGGATCAAGCTACAACGTGCATAGATAACATGTTCCTCAAAGCCATGGGACTGCGGTCTTCACTCACCTTACCGTAGCCCCACACAGCCCTCAATTAGCAAACTCTGTTCCTGTGCCTCCACTGGTGTGCTTTCCTGTGAGATGTGGCATGGGAGACAAGCAGTGGAGTAAGAATTGAGCTTTGGTGTCCCAAGTGGCAAAGACCAGCCACCGGATTTCTTTTGCCAATATTTTAGGGTCTATCCTAAAAGCCTACAGCACTTATGCAGTTAAGGCTTTGAAGCTGCTGCTCCCACAAAGTCCCACCCCATGTGTCTGCTGGCAGGGGTAAATGCAAATCTGATTTTACAAAGAAGCTTTCATTTAAACTGCAGAAGGGAAACGCTCAGCAACTCTCACTAAGCGTCTCTCTGTATCCTACTTAAGAGCTCCTGGTTACTAGATCATTCCTGTTATGGATGGGTCACCTTGGATGCTTTACAAATTTCTTCACCATGGGCAACGTCAGGAACAGCAATTCCAGACCCCAGTGTATTTGAAAGAGCAGGGACTCTGAGCAGCTGCTCTGAGGCACAGCTGGGAAGAGACCAACCTCTTCTGGAGGGGAACTGGCTCATTGTACTCTCTGCCCTGGACAGCTGTCACAGGCCAGGAAAAGGGACCAGAAGACCTTTGTTTGGAGACCCTCAATATCCCTGACTTTACACAGATACATTCCCCAGTGATACTGAGGTCTGCACCATACACTGCTAGAAGCTCTTCATGTGTTTTTAAACCTGCACACAATTTTGTGTGTGTGAATGGAAAAAGTGTCTGGGATGCTCAGTTGAATCAGTGGCAACGGTTATTTGTTTTTACAGGCATCTTCAGACACTGCCTATATGAAAAGGATGGCAATGGCTTGCAATTCATAACTTGAGGGGCCTACAGCACCATTTTTGGACTTTCTCTCTTAAAAGAGCAAGAGATTTCAGGATTGGATACTGCGTCTTCCTTTTAGTTAAGGTATTTGTAGAGGGCACAGGAGAAGTGGTTTTATTGTGTTTTCAAACTCTTCTCCTAACACATACTTTTGAAGAACAAAACTGGGTGTTTGAAAAGTAAAACTGTTCTCCTTTTTTTTTTTTTTTTAAATACTGAAAAAGCATTCAGAACTCATGGCTTGGGGAAAAGCCCCTTAGGTCATAGGCATGAAAATAACAGCTGCTGCAAATGAGAACTTCTGTTTCACTTAAGAAGCTGAGCAGGGTCCTGGCACCAGCAAGATATTAGACATGACCACAAAACAGAGAGGGTGAAAGCACTCCACAAAACCAAAAAGAGGCAGTGTAGTGAAGTGGCAGCAGCTCAGAAGATACAGGCAGATGACAGAAGATGTAATAGAAAATGAGATTA